>NW_011967236.1:2342293-2367629 GCF_000949405.1 Vollenhovia emeryi | reverse complement strand
ACGAAGTTGCACCCTGGAACAGCAAAGCCGATTGGCTGCCGGGGCAGCCAATGAACGTCCGGGGAAACGCGTACGCACTTCCGTCGTCCAGACCGGAAGTCGCCGGTGACTCGCGGCTCTACACAATTCTCACGGTCGAAGCCCGAGGTCCACGTAATGAAGTTCCGTTCGGCCCGTCTTCGACGGAGTCGCCATATTTTGCGGATCGAACGAGGAGCTCCGGGCGACGCCATTGTGTGAGCATCACGACCCGTTCGCCGTGTAACTGTGAGAGAGCGTGCGACGTGCGTTGCGTAGTCGCGTGTCATCGTCGCTTCGGAGTCCGGATTTTTGCGCGCGGACGACGGATCGTTGCAGCGGGTAAGTTCGTCGTCGCCGCCGCGGAATTATCCGCGCGACCGCGATCAGGGGCACCGCGTCGCGCGAGCCGAGAGTGTCGCGGCTCGAGTCGCGTGTTTTTGTTCGCACGCGTGGCGGACGCCCGATGATCCGCGCCTTCTCGGGGCCCGTCGCCGCGCCTGCACCGGAATTGCCGCCGGACGCGAAGCGCGACGCTTGTCACGATGCGTCGAATCGATTGCGTCTTCCTTTTTTTTTTGTAGTATTTTTAAGCAGCCGAGACCTTAGACGAGGAATCCGAATTTCTTTTCAAACTTTTGAAAGGGCAACTATCCGCGTCTTGGGCCGCGGTCGAACCGCCGCTACACGCGCCTCGAAGTATTGTTTCTCTTTTCTTTTTCAATAAAAATAAAGGGGGAAGAGAACCGCGCTCCTTTGCAGCGCCTTGTTCGAATTAGCGTGTATAACAATGTGGTATGTTTCCATTACCTTTGTCACTCTGTAACGTTACTGCCATTTCAAATGTCGCTCTGAAAATCGAAGTGTTTCCTTCAATCGATTGGAGATCGGGCGAGAATTTGATTTTACATGAAGCCGGGATATCTCGAGAATACAGTACTTGTGTCAACAACACAGCTTGGAGAAGTGTCGGTAAAATTAAATATTGAATACACAACTTATTTATTCCCTCGTATAGTCGTGTATGTGACACGTGTCACGTTCACGTGTTGACGGATTCACGTAAATGAAGTTTCTTTAAATTCGTGTACACGGTTTAAAACACGGATTACACGTGTACTAAGGAGCTGCAATGGGAATACATGTGCGCGGTGCATATACAGAGAAAAATAACATTGGAATTAACGTTTGAAATCTTTCCAGCCTTGTCGATTAAATGTCAACTGTGATTTCGTACAGTTACGTGTAAATAAAACTAAAATTCTCGATTAAGGATATGAGAAGAAGAAATGACTTGGATCGTGGTTTCTTTTCAGAAGCTGAATAAATGTGCAAGCAAGATGTACAGCAATAACATCGACCCCTGGGAGCCTGGCTACGGGCCAGAGAGGAGAAGTCACAATTCCGACTACGACTACCGCAGCGATTACGGCAACAACAGGTCGCCGGAGTATTCGGAGCACCGTGATGTTGATCATCGCGATAGGGACCATCGTAGTCCAGAGTACAGGAATCACCGTGGGAGAGACAGGGAGCGCGAGAGGGATCGTTCGAGGGATAGGCGAGACCGTAGCAGAGACGATCGTGACCGCAGCTATAGAGACCGCGAGGATCGCTACGGGAGGCAGCGAGATAGAGACTCTGTAGATAGGGACAGGGATAGGGATAGGGACCGGGACAGGGACAGGGAGCGTTCGAGACGCGACCGAGATCGGGATAGGGATAGGGACCGTAGGGGGAAGCGGGAGGATCGGGATCGCGATCGCGACGACGATCACAGTCGCGAGAGTTTGGACTTTGAGCACGACCATGGCCGCGCCTATGGCTCGTCCATGGAGGGGATCCACTACAAATCGCAATCGCCCAACAACACCATAATGATACGTGGGCTCGCTCAGCACATTACTGAAAATGACGTAGGTTGGCTCGACTTTGCGGCCTGACATATAAGTCACTCGTGAGCCCAGCACCGCCGAGCTTGGCGCCACTATTATTATCATGATGTGTGTATCACAGGTGCGGCAAGATATCCTCAACTGCGGTCTCATGCCTAAGGACATCAGGCTGATACGCAAAAAAGATACAGGTAACTATTACACTGTGTTATAAGTTTTAACATCCTTGGAGTGTAACTGTCGTACGCCTATGAGCGGAACTGTTGCTTGTGACACTGTTGCGTCATGCTTGTGCGACCGTTCGCGTTTACCGAATTGCATAAACGGAACGAAAACCGTATATATCGTGTACGAAGTTCACGGAGATCTCTTCCGAGTTACAATTCGCTTAGAATCTCAACCATTTTTATCGCATCTCACGATGCCAGTTATACATATTTCCCAAAATATTGGTTCGGCTAGCATTAGTTGAGCATGTATCCTTGGTAAAAGGTAAGTATAGAAAAACGTGGGAGAGGAATTTTCAAAGAGAACGTTAAGCTAATTGACAGGAAACCGTGAAAAACTTTGTGAAATTTTCTTAATGCAACTGTACGTTAAAAAGTATCTCACGTTCGGCAGATTCTTGACTGTTTCAAGTAAGATAATATAACTTACATTTATAATTATAGGAACATATAACGATTCTTCAGTTAGGACACTTGTCACATATGAAGACATTATTTTAATAAAGTTATAACAAGTCTTTTGTCTCGCTTGTAATATGAAGTTTTAAGGAAAGACAAACGTGTCAACGTACATTGAAAATATCGACTTTCGCTATTTAATTCCTTAAAAGGTATCCATGCCTGAAAGTTTCCTCCCTGCCTCACTTTTGTAGCTTCATATTTCAAGCGAGAATAAAATGATAAATAAATTATTAAAACCATGTCTTGTTAATCTACAAGCTCGACTGCTGCCATAGATTTTTATATAAACGGTACGCGCACGATTAACGTATCTTCCGGGATCGATTTTTTTTTTGTTGTTGCCGGCGTCTCTCTATTCGCAAAAGTCCTTACGTCGCTCTCGTCTCGTAGAAGGGTATAAACGAAGGCTTTAGAAATTTTTTTTATCACCGGCTAGGCTCGGCGTTTGAGAGAAAGAAAAATTTCCGTAACTCGAAATTGCATACTTTGTCCCGAACACGTGAATCTGCGGTCTCTCGCAGCTCGGGATTCGTTCTGCTGAAATTTAGGTAGATGGAAAATGAGAACGTTCGACGAAGCGAAGAGACACTTCGTTTGAAACAGTCAGTCAATGGTCGGTGCTGTGATTGCCTGCCCTCTCGAAGTAGAGAAACCCAGGCACAAACGTGGATTAACTCTGGATATGTGTGTATTTGCTCTGTATAGGTGCTTCGCGAGGTTTCGCATTCGTCGAGTTTAACGCGACTCAGGAGGCCGCACGATGGATGGAGATGAAACAGGTAGAAAGAAGTTCGGTCCAGATACCCGAGATGCGTTGTCGCACGCGTGCCACCGACTGCCCCGTGGCGGCAAGGCACGGTAACGCAGCCCTCTGGCCCCTCCCCGTGGCCACGGCTGTGCACCTATAAAAAACTTTCAATCTACCGTATCTACTTATTTATCTAGGAAGTCCCCACATATTTTGCAGACTTTTCTTAATTCGCTCGCATTACTCGCGCAATAATATCGGCTTAAGTTTTTGCGATTGACCGAGATCCCCGCCGCGCCGCGTGCTTTTTGCCCTATTTGTCGTAAAAGTCCGTGGACTAACGATGAGGAGTTCAGAGGAGGGTCATTCCAGCATTCGTCTTTATATTCTGATTACGGTTCCTTTCTTCTTTTTTTTCTATTTCGAACGACGCGATTATTGCTGCCCGCGTGAAAATTCGCTTTTTTTTCCCCATTATACCACTTGTGTCTTTGCTTCTTCCGTTTCGCTTAGTTCTTGCTGCGATCACTCGCGACGTTCAGAGTCTCTACGGAGATTGTGCACGAGAGAATTTTCTATTCGCATAAAAATTAATACGCGCGGGCAACTCTCGCGTTACCCGCCTGTGCGCTTTCTTACGGAAATTCTTTTCAAATACGATTGTCCACGTTAAAGTCGCGCATGAAACAAGTCGGTCTGCAAGCGGTGTGGAATGGCCCATGTTCAATAAGCCCACGTGGCTTCGTTCGCTGTTTGTTCGAGACAGAAAGCTATGAAGTAGAAAACTATAATTTCGTCAACCAAGAAGAAAGTTTACGGGATAAACAAGAGGCCTTAGGAAGACGTTGGACGGGATAACACTGAAATTCTCTGTTTCAGGGAGTGCTGATGCTGCAGGATCAATATCGCGCGCTAATGCAGTACAGCATACCGAAAGAGTGCCATGTGGATAAACCGCCGGCGAAAAATACGCAGGATTGGCACTGCGTCAAGGTTCGTACCATGAGTTTGCTTTCTCGTCGAATGTCACGCTCGTGAATGATTTATAACTCTGTTGCGTTTGTTTCCGCGCAGTGTGGAGCGCACAATTTCAAGCGGCGCGAGACTTGCTTCAAGTGCTCCGCCTCGCGAGCGGAGAGCGAGGAGGGCGGGGAAGGAAGCGACGAGATCAGCCCGCATCCCACCAACACCGTGCTTCTACGGGGATTGGACGTGTTGACGACCGAGGACTCGGTGCTGCAGGCGATGAAGAACCTGTCGTCGTTGCCGATACGCAGCATTCGCATCGGTCGCGATTCCCTCACCAACACGTCCAGGGGAGTTTGCTACTTGGAGATGGGCAATGTAGTGGACGCCATGTACTTGCATACCGCGCTCACGAAGCAAGGACTGGTGGTCGACGGCAGGAAGGTGGAGATAACGTACTGTAAGCTACATCAAATTAATAATACGAACGCGTGGAAGTCGAACGACACTCAGCCGCAGAGGTACACCTTGGACGACGTCGCTCAATTGGCTGAATACAGTGCCAACTTGTATGCCAAAACGCCTGCACAGAAGGCCCATTACCTTCAGTATTACACGCAGTACTATCAAAATCAAATAATGCAGGGCTCGGCGATCACGTTGCCGTCCCTGAATCAGACGGACCGGGTAAACGCGGCCGCGGCGGTAGCGCAATCCGCTATACAACAATTGCAGGCGTCCAGAAAGCTGGGAGGGGAGACCGACGACGTGAAGGGTCGACCAACCCCCACGGCACCCTCCAGTACGACATTAGCCAGTGGGAGGGTTCCCGCGCATTCCAGCGATGGGAAAGTATACTGTAAGTCTAGGTTACGTGGCTTTTTAAATTGGTTTTAGATTATTTGAATCTTTATAGTTATCTTGCATTTATTACTTCCGTAGCTGTACCGGACGTTAGCACTTATCATTACGACGAATCGTCTGGCTACTATTATGATCCTAGCACGGGACTATATTACGACCCGAACTCGCAATATTATTATAACAGTCATACGCAACAGTTTCTTTATTGGGACGCCGAATCATTCTCTTATCAACCGGCTAAGGTAATTAAAGTTGAATTTTACGGAAAAAAAAACGGTATGTTTATTTGTGTCTGAAGATATTACTAACAAGAATATTTTCGTATCTTGTTTGTAGACTACTGCAAGTACGACACAGGGAGCTACAAACACGATAACAGCAACGGCAAGCAGTACAGATTCCGCGAACACGATCAGCAGTCAAGCTACGACTTTGTCAGCCGCTAATACGGTTCAGGAGGCGTTGAAAGAGGACGAGAATAAGAAGAAAGACAGTAAGCAGGATAAAGTAAAGGTAGCAAAGAAAATAGCGAAAGACATGGAGCGTTGGGCAAAGACTTTGAATCAGAAAAAAGAGAACGCCAAGAGTAATTGGAACTCTGAGTTTGCCGGTATGGATGGCACTCAAGGTATTGGAAGTGGCGCAGCGGACGCGGGATATGCTATCCTGGAAAAGAAAACTTTTGCCAATCAGTATCACGAGGATGAAGATCAGAGCGGTAATGGATTGGTAGCTGCTTATGGAGGCGGTAGCGATACAGAGGAGGAGATAGAAGACGTGCAACAGGAAGAGAAACAGCATACGGATTGGAGTAAACTGGCATGTTTACTCTGCAAACGACAGTTCCCAAGCAAGGAGGCGTTGCTCCGACATCAACAGTTGTCCGATCTTCACAAGCAAAACCTGGAAAACTGGTACCAAGTACGTGGTCTGGACCCTAATGATCCACAACAGAGAAACAATAAGTATAGAGACCGCGCCAAGGAAAGGAGGGCCAAGTACGGTGAGCCTGAACCACCACAGCCCAACAAATTGAAAGAGAAATACTTGAAGACCAGGGTGGAGGACATGTCCGTATCTTACGAGGAGCCTACACGAGCCGGTATCGGATCTGATAACGTCGGCAATAAATTACTGCAAAAAATGGGCTGGAGCGAGGGAATGGGTTTAGGAAAATCTAATCAAGGTAGAACGAGTATTATTGAGGCCGAGAGACGCGTTCCCACGGCCGGCTTAGGAGCGAAGACTTCGTCGTACAGCGCGTTACCCGGTGACACCTACAAGGACTGCGTGAAAAAGATGATGTACGCGCGATATCAAGAACTGTCCGATACGTAATACGTAGGATACGATTAAGATAAATTTTATATATACATACAAGTTCTTGTACTCCATTTTCCATAGACGCATAATTACACACTCGTATTGTTATCATTCGAACAATGTAATAGCAATTTACTGGTAACTGCACAGTGATAGCCAGTTCTTTGGGATTGTTGCATACACCATGCAATACGCATTTTATACATCCTCTTGCAAAGTCCCGTTATCGTATGCTTCAACGATGTTCTACGTACAATAAATCTTTTTTTTTTCTGTAATATATATATACGGTACACCAAAATGCAATATGTTGTCAAGATACACACATACGCGCCATTTTATTTTATTTATTTTATAATATCAATGTTATTCGCAAATTGACAAGCTGATAACGAACCTTGGATTATATCTCTGATTCTTTCGAGAATGCATTTTCCGTATGGAAATCACTCTGTCGAGATGAATATAATTGTATCATTGTGCAATGCAATAATATTTGCCTACGAATAAATTATACACAATTATAATAATAATAGTAAGAGATTTATGGTCAACTAATAACTTGCTGAAATTTTTTTTTAATTGTATTTGGCAGGTGAAATTTTGAACGTAAAAATGTGATGATTTGACAGGTTATTATAAAGTTGTACTAAAAATAAATATCACTACGAACATTATTACATTATGCAGAAGTATTTTCTTGATACAATCTGCAAAATACTATGTCTTGCTTCGATGCACGAAAGTGTCATCAATAGTGGCTCAGTTTTATGATGTTCACAAGACGTACTATGTTTCTTACACAATTTAATGTTTGTCTTCACATTGACGTATCTTATATTTATTACGTCACCGGAATCTAGTGAATTTTGTATTTATTAAATCTAATTTAACTAGATATTAAAAATATTTAAACAGTTTGTTTATCTCGTACACATGTATGTATACATTTCTTTTTCTTTTTTATTATATAAACTTTTGTCATATTTTAAAGGTTTATACATTATATTTATTATTGCATACACTCTCATAATCTCTCTTGTTTTTCTAAAGTCACCGTGCAAGATTCGTTTAATAATTAAAAAAAATGGTGAGTACATGCAGCGCTATTGCTTGCATATTGGAAACATGTGATTTTTTTGTAATAGATTAAACTTTATAAACTTCTTTCTCTTATTTGACTAGAATGTCCTAACAAGTTCTTGTTTTTGTTCTAGGAATAGTTTTTTTACAATACAATATAATAACGATATTGGCAATAATAAATATTGTAAAGAATGTGTTTTAAATATTCACAGTGGTATATATGTAAAATTTTACTTATGTTTTATAATTCAAGACTTTCCATCGATTTGTCTTCTTTACTTAAAAACTTAGTTTTATTATTTTACAATGCTTCATCATTATAATAACATACTTAAATTATTAATATTGTTCTGTCACTAGCATTTTTCGTCATATTCAGAGATACAAAGAGACAAAATATTTGTATACTTGTACACAATATTTATTCATAATTTATAAGAAATCAGATATGTAATAAGTTAGTATCAAGCATTAGACTGAGCAATATTACAGAATCTTATTGATTCAGTCACATTTTAATATTTATGTAGTACCACATCAAATCTTATTTTGTAACAAAACATTTCACATCTAAAGTACCTAGGAACAATCAGTACGAGTACGAGAGAAGAACACTGCGCTGTATCATAACTTATAACATAAAAGGACCAGAATCTCTTTGGATACGAGGTAAGTGTCATTAACCAAATTATACATTAATATACTTTCCATGTACGTGAAATAGATTTGTACCATTAAATAGCTGCAATCATTTACATAGTAAATATCACAAAAATATAAAATTAAACTTGACAGTATAGTTGGATATTATGTGTGTGTAATGGCGTTGCCCTTTTTTTTATTTTGACGAGGTAAAATAAAGTCAGTAAATCTGATGATTACAGTCTTTAACTCTTATCAATAATATATGTTGTTACGTATTATTGTTTATATCTTTGTACAATCTGTTAATAGATTATTACTGGCGTCACACCGTCGTCGAGGATACTATCGAGAAAACACTGTTAAATTCACATACTAGGAGATACTTATTGCAAGCCTAATTGTTCACACTCTTAACATACAGAAATGGAGTATTCCGTTTCGTTAAAAAAATATCCTTGCAAGATTTATAGTGCTCTATCACAGCATGCTAAAACAATTATATTTGTTCGTTGAATTTCTAATGTACTTCATGAGTAAGACAAAACTTTTCAATTTTTCTAGAAAATATACAATGTGCTACAATAAATTAGCGTCAGTGTAAAAAACAGTAAGTGCTAATTGTTCGATGAAAAGATTCTAAATTATACATCAGCTAAAATCCAAGAGTATAATGGTCGCAACTGATGATTTAATACTCTGTATTCTAGATTGCTAAGACCGTCAGTGTCGTATCTACGGGCACCGCTCTCCAGATTTGCGAATCTCGTGGTACTGGGAGGCTCCTTCTTATGCGTCAGCATATAGTACTGCGCCACGTTAGGTCCGAAGCGGGTGATCTGTGGAGTAAAACCATGTAAGTGCCCAATTCAAGTACACGTCACACCAATACCGGAATTTCTATCGATCAAACCTGAAAACCCCTGGACTGCAAACGACTGTAGAAGTCGTCGTCTTCTCCGCCCCAGCCGTAGAAGACATTGGAGAATCCATTTACCCTTTCAAACTGCTTCCTCGTCAGCGCTATCGCGCCGCCAAACAGGCCGGTGTAGGGCAGATTGTATCGAAAGGTATTTACACTGGAGCTCATGTGTCTGGGCATTTTCGTGCACGCGTAGATATTGTCGGGGTTCTGCGGTATCAGGTCTATGTCCTGGAAAATGAAGCAGTGGAAATCGTTGATCTTGGTGGCCTCGGCGTAGCCGACGTTGAAGAGCTTGGCGCGATTGAACTCGCGCATCGGGCTCTGCTCGATCACGAATATCCGGTAGTCCAGGTTCTGCGACTGCAGGAACGGGTGTATGTAATTCATGAAGACGGCGAGCTGGCTCTGCCGGTTACGGTACGGCAGTATGATAGCCACGTTGAAGAGGGGATGGCAATTGAGGGGCTTCCACTGGCCGCCTGGCAGGATTCCAAGGCGGCGTGCCATCGCCACTGGGTCCTGCAGCAGAATGTTTTTCGTGTAACAAAGAAATGACATATGTTTTTCCTTGATAATTTAAGGTAACGCTGGCGCAGGACTTGGACGCATCGTAAGTACCTCCCGGGGATGCTCCTCCGGGTACAGCAGCTGGGAGGACCGTCTGCCGCCGACGGTGATGACGCAGGAGTTGTCGCGCGGCGGGTACGACTTCTCCATCTCGTCGTAGATGTTCTCAGTCTTGATGAAGGTGTAGTGGGAGGCGAACCGCGCCGGGTGCAGACAGTAGCACAGCAGGAGCGTCATCGTCACGGTGTAGGACAGCCCGCGCGCGTGATTCAGGAAGAGTATCTTCAAGACACTGACCAGGTTCTTCATCCTGCTAACCTATGCGGTGTCGACACGATAAACATAACCCGGCCGATTCGCGGGCGGGGAGTGGACCGCGTCCTTTAGATCTGCGCCGTGTTCTTCGTCCGCGCGGGCATCTTCGCGCGCCGGCTATCTACCGACCGACGACGCCGCTGGACGGGCCAATCTCGCGCATTCCTTCCCCGAGGAACTCGCGAAACCCGGAACGGAGCTCTGACACTTGTCAGCTGCAGACGACAGGCGAGCGCGCGTGCGCGAGTAATCGGCCGAGAGGATGATTTATAACGGTTAGAACTTTTAAGATCTTGGACTTCACGGGACGGTTTCGAGTGACGCCTTGAGGCGTCGATTAATTTATGCCATCTTAAGAATGCACTTAAGATTTTTAATGTAAGAATGAAATATAAAAACACCGGCCCGGGTGTTTCCTTCGACAATACTTTATAATGAGCGGTAAGCGCGATCCCAGTTAGCCAGCGTGCTTTTATATTGGTAACAAAAATGTTAGCATCTTGCGCTATGCACCTATATCTATTGTGTTGCCGTTTGCTGGCATTTAATAGGCCTGTTCTTTATTACTGCACTACTGAACTAGTGCAATAAGTTAAAATGAAACAAATAGATTACCTCGCATTCCAACTCATTGCACCAGTGTGCACTAGTTCAGGAGTGCAGCAATAAAAAACAGACCCAATGTTGAAAACAGAACATTTGTATGATCTAAACATTCTAAACGTTATGCTAGCGTCTAGTGCTCGGCCAGATGCAATAGACATGACATGTTTATATCCGTTAGAAAATTGAGCAACGTATTGTTAACTCTTTGTTAACAGCACGTCCATTCGACATGTTCTTTCGTCAGCCGTGCACTCAATTACGATAATAGAATTGTTTTCTGTTGCTACACCGGTGAACTGGTGCAAAAAAATTAGAATAAAACAGGTATATTTTTCTCTATAAGCCTAATATAGGCTTGTTTTCTATTGCTGCACTGGTGAACTAGTGCAGTAAGCTAGAATGAGAAAAATATACCTGCCTTACTCTAACTTGTTGCAAGTAAGCTAGAATGAGAAAAATATACCTGCCTTACTCTAACTTGTTGCAAGTAAGCTAGAATGAGAAAAATATACCTGCCTTACTCTAACTTGTTGCACTAGTTCACCAGTGTAGCAACAGAAAACAAGCCTTATTAACTTTTGTAATATATAAACTCAGATAGCAATGCATGTCTAAAAGACATCGCAGACATCGCTTTTAGACGTACATATCTAAAAGACAATTTAATGCCGTCTTAAAGATGTCTTAGACGTGCCTGCTATCTGCAAAACAACCCAAGTCGTTCCTCCACCAAACTCCTCATTACAGTAAGACTAAATTTCCCCAAGATAAAGTATGACAATTTTTAATGAAAGAATATTTACAGGTACCTTTCGTGGTCGCACATGCGTTATTCGCTTAATATTCTGCCACGGATAAATTTGGAATTACTGATAAAAGAGGAAAAGACACAGGTGAGCAATTTATTAGTTAACACTTTATTTAAACCTCTGTTAATTATTAACTTCGATAGCGTATAGCAGGATTTATATACCGTTAATTCCAAGTATTGCAGAAACATGACGGATAAATAGGCTAGACAAATAAATTATCTATACACCGATAGACTTTGTTTGTACGATAATCATTTGTATTGTGCACATTTGTCAATGAACCAGAATGGCACGCGGCGTGTCGTTCGGCTTGGCGGCGACTGTCTTGGATATGTTGAGCTGATGAAAGACGTCCAGAGCGTCCCGCATAAACTTGTCCATCATAGCCTGAGTATGTTTCGGCGTTGGTGCCAATCTTAGTTTTTCCTCGCCCTTCGGAACCGTAGGATAATTTATAGCTTGCACATAGTGTCCTTTGTCTCTCAGTAGATGGTCCGCTATCTGGCTACACACCAATGGATCTCCTATCTGAAAGAAAGAGTACGTCACTTTATACTAATAATTATCGTTCAATCATGATCGATTAATCTAACTATTCAGTTTGCGCGACGAGCGTGACGCAGAGAAATATCCGCTACTTAGTGAACAAATAAACGAAAAGATTCGAGTAGAAATGCACGGTGGTTTTATCGGAATCTCTCAGAGGGACGTGGCAACCATCGAGAGTATCCTGCCACACATATCCCTTTAAGGGTGTAGCCCTCGAGGTTGAAGGTTTCCTGCGGCAAGGTTAGCAGCCTATCGAAGATGAAGTGAAACCAAATGCTGCAAGATTCAGTTTGCAGCTCACCTTTATCGGAATGATGTGAGAAGGCGACGGTTCTAACGGAAGACCGGAGGCAGTAAGAATAGACTTCATATAGGCCACATTTTTCTGGTGATTCGCCCTCAGCGACCTGCCCTCGTCCGATGCCAAAATCTCGACGGATGTCAAGGCTCCGTACAGCACGGTGGGCGGTAGCGAGGTGGTAAAAATAAAACCGGCCGCATAGCTCCTTATCATATCTATCAGCCTGGCGGTGCCGACGATGTAGCCGCCCACGTTGCCGAAGGCCTTACCCAAGGTGCCGGATATAATGTCCATTTTGTGGAGCACCCAGTCCCTCTCGCCGATGCCGGCACCGGAGAAGCCGTACAGGCCGACCGCGTGGACCTCGTCGACGAACGTTATCGCGCCGTACTTGTGCGCGACGTCGCACAGCTCCTCCAGCGGGCAGATGTCGCCGGTCATGGAGTGCACCGTCTCGAACGCCACGATCTTCGGCACGCTCTTGTCCACCTTGGACAGCAGCTCCTCCAGATGCGCCGCGTCGTTGTGCCGGAATATATGCTTCGGCACGCCACTGTTCCTTATGCCCTGTATCATCGAGGCGTGATTCCCGGCATCGGAGAACACGTGGCAGCCAGGCAGAATTCTCGCCAGTGTGAACAGGGTGGAGTCGTTGGCGACGAAGCAGGAGGTGAAGATCAGGCCGGCCTCCTTCTGATGCAGCAGCGCCAGCCGCCTCTCTAGCATCTCGTGGCCCATGGAGTTGCCCGAGATGTTTCTCGTGCCTCCGGCACCAGCGCCGAACTTGTCCAACGCCTTGCGGACCGCGCCGGTCACTGCAGGATGACGCGACATCCCCAGGTAATCATTGGAGCACCATACAGTTATGGGTTTCTCGCCCCACGAGTATTCCATAGCCACCGGGAAGTCGTCGGCGAGACGATTCACCTTCTTGAACACCCGGTACGAGTGGTCCTTTTTCTTTCGCATAATCTGCTCGTGGAAAAACTCCTCGTAGGGGAACTGCGTCTCCTCCTTCTGCTCCACAGCACCTAGATTGATCACGTCTTCCTCCATTGCCGGACTGGCCTTCTTCACGGCGTCCCGCTCTCTGGACAGGAAGGGGCACTGATTCTGCACAGGCTCGGGAATCGGCTGAGACTCCTCCGACTTCGTCATCGTGCTGAACAGCCGTGACATTACCGGGCAGTGCTGCCGGTAGTTCGTTATCAGGGACGAGCCATAATTGCGTACATAGTTTGCGGACAAACGGGTTAAGAAAGGGCACGGCATTGTTTTTAAAAGGTCTGAAAATACACATTAATTTATACATAAATGTGAGATATCAAATTGCCAAAATAAAAAATTATCGACGAATATGTCGTAACGTTCTGAAAATACGTCAACGATATTTTGCAGTTGAGTAATGCTAAGTGAAAGGAGTCGGAGCATATGTGCACAAATTTAATGAATACAAGTGATGCACGCAAATAATATTTTTGAAAACCCGACGGTGGCATGACAATGTACAATATTGAGAATTATCTCAATGTAGCAATCGCACGGACGTCCTATCTCCCGGGAATTGCATAATTCGCGTGCGAGGAAACGAACAGGGGTAGGGGAACGTCGACATTAGATAACGACTTGTCATCCTCGACTACGAGCCACGGAAGGAAAGTAAGGCGGGCGAGAGAACGGACACGTGCAGGATGGGACGAGGGAAAAGGAGAAAGTGACAGGAGACAGTGACGCAGCATCTGTCCGTATCTCTGGGGCAGCGGATACGTTACCTTTCGCAGCGTTGACGACACGACGAGCGCTGGCACCGCGTCGGACGTACTCCCTGATCAGCTGAAAGCGAAAACTTAACGTTGAGACTGAAAGGCGAATCACCTCGCTACAGGCCGAAGGAGCAACGCGACAACCGAGGGGTCCGAACGTGGAAGATCTGACTGGGTCGTGTTGAAATCCTGACTTCCCTCACGACCGCTCGGCCCGACAGCGAACCCACTACTAACTCAGTCACTCAGTGACGCTGACGCATGCGGCTACGGCGCGTGGTATCATACTAGCGTTCGCGAAAACGTTGAATCGACTCGGGAGAAACGACCGAGCGCGAGAGCGAGGCGAGGCCTCGCTTCGGCCCCGTTTCGAAACGAAATTAATTCGGAAGAAAAAAATTGTCTGTCGCATAAGGTAGATCTCTAGCATCGCTCTCGCGCCTATTACAACGCGTTCGGGGCAATCGATATGAATTCGCAGAACTGACTCCAAAACGCTAATTTTCCACCAGCCAGAGCAAATTTCGCGAAATGTTGAAAGTAAAATTCTGTGCTGGTTTTTTTTGCTCAAAATATAATTAGTTACAGTTACAAGTTACCAATTCTGGAAGATAATGCGTTACAATTACTAAAAAAAAAACGAATCGTTACTTTGCAGTTACTTTCTTGCAATGAAAATAAAATTAATATCAAATCTGCATTTGAATTGTAAAGTGTCGATAAAGGCGTTTATGCGCAAATGCAGGGCCTAATGCGATCTGTGGAGACTTAAAATACATTTATAGTAACTCTTAATGTAACTATTAAATTAGTTACTAGTTATCGAAAAAATGTAACTGAGTTAAGTTACAGTTACAGACGGAGAGAAAGTAACGAAGTTGAGTTAAAGTTACCCAAAAAAAAACTAACTGTAACTTCGTTACAAGTAACGAGTTACTTTCCAACCTTGACCCTAACAGCACATGATAGTGTGTGTACATCATCCATAAAACATACTCGGAATGTACCTAATAATCTGAAACAAATCTTATAATATACGTTTACGCCCCTTATTTGATTAAATAAGATAAGTAACATATTAATTACTAGAAAATTACTGTATATCAGTAATTGAATCATAAAAAATTACTTATATACAGTAATTTTCTAGTAATTATTTCGTTGCTTTTCCGTATATAAGGGCGATATTCTTCAAACATTCTCAGAACATATGTGCGCTGTTAGAGGAGAGTTTGTCCATTTTCGTATATAATGAATTAAACTATACGCTTTTACGATCACTTTGCAATACAGAATTAAAAATTACGAAAATGCTGCTTCTTTTCTTATTGCACAGCTGCATATAATTGTGACGTAACGATGCTGGACGTGATTAATTATCTCATAATGACTTCGATTATTTTTTGCGCAAATTTATGGATTTGATATCCCTAATATCTTTCCTGACGCAGATATCGTTAAATTATCAGCTGGAAATGACTGATTCCCTACGTCTACTGCATGAATACGAACGACGTTGCATGAATATGAAATTAGGAGGGCACCTGAACGTTCAATCAAATTCAAATATCGCAGGTAGACATTAATATTAAAGTTAACATGATGGTGCAGAAATAATCCGTATGGATGCGTTTATTACTGTTAACGTTTCTTGCATCTTTAACTTTTTCCCATATCTTTATAGGATAAAATAGTATAATAGAATGCACGGCTGAATATTTAATGCAAACGATTGAGAACTTTGTATAATAATTTTTTATAATATTTCTTATAGCTCGACTAAATGCACCTCTTGTAACTGTAACTCTTCTCGAAGCTATTTACATAATTTATTCTATGTACATATACATATAGCAGCGTCACTTTACAATCGTTCACAGTAATTTCGGAAAAAAGACAGCCTGTGCATCGTACGAATAGAATTTTCTAAATATGAAAAACTCTAATTCAAGAGAATATTTTCTTTTCGTCGATTAACCTAATTGGCGATTAATTGGACGGTTATAATCGCGCAAAATTAACTTTCTAACTGTACGTACGATTCGTCGTTTTTAATCTTTCTGTTTTATTCTTTTCATATTAAACTGAAGAAAATAGTATTGATAACTCGTCCCTAGTAGCACACTGCATTGGCTAAACATTGGTCCAATGTTGGTTATATTAGAAATATCGATATTGTCCACCGTAAAGCCAATATTGGCCATGGAATAAATATAAATATTGCATAATAACAATTACATAATATTAGATTTATATTGGAAGTGCATTGGCCGATATTTAACAATGTAATAAAAATATTGGCCTAATATTGAAACAATATTAAACCAATATTGCTAAATAAGAGAAGGCGTCTAGTTTACAATATTGGACCAATACTGGGAATACTACATTTATATTATTTCCCAATATTGCGCCAATACATATATTGCGCTACTAGAGGTATTAATTATTGATGAAGTTAATTGTAGTTTTAGCGAAGTCGCTACAAGTCGAAGGACAACAGCAATAACAACAGCGATGCCGCAAAATTTGAAATTTAAATCGACGCACGTCACTTACCATGTTCATTGGCGAACAGGAAAGCAAACTCACGAACAGGGTAGATGGTTGGCGACGTTTTTTTTTTCTTTCAATTTTTTCGAGCTGGCGGAATCTCCTCAAAAATTCGCACTGCTCTCTTAGGTCCTTTCAAAGCTCGGCAGACAGAGTCGAATTGTAAAATATACGCTTACGTGTGAGCACTGTGGTTGCTGGGCTCGAACAGTTCGACGTCGATGACTGACTTAGTACGACTTGATAAGGACCCAAAAAATAGGGTCGAAACGTTGTAGTAAACTAAACAAGTAACTAGCCAGTTGGGTTGACTATAAGTTTCCCGTTTCAATAAATGTAATATGACACGCATGTGATTGATGTTACTGCCAGTAAACACCGAGCATCAGTTACATTGCATTTATGTTAGAATTCCTCACTCAACAATCCCAGAAAACATTTTGCGCGCAAACATCTAGCATTATGACGACGGACTTATAGGATTTTGCTTGCGTTGTTAAGCCATTTTTGTACGTGAGTTGTTAGATATTTGCAGGCAAAATTATACGTTAATACACGAGCTAACGACTTGCGTGCAAAAGCACAGACTAAACATATCTTAATAAAAACTCGGGTAAAACTCTGGCAAATCTTGTACAAGTTTGCATGCATAAGGCAAGCAAAATTTGCGCGCAAGAATTGTTATCTAGGATGTAAATGTAATATAACACATGTGAGAAATTGTAACATAAATGCAATGTAACTGATGCACGGTGTTTACTAGGTGTTACTTTGGTGTTTGCTGGGAATCGAGCGGACACGCAAGGCGAGGTTGTTTCGACGCGATCGAGGTTTTATGACTGCAAAGCAGCAGTTTTCCTGATACAAACATCGTGTGAGAGCGGACGAAACGCCACACCGCGTTTTTACTGATTTTTGCAGTGTCATCACCGCCAAGCGTCCAAACGCGGACTGCCATCATAAGTAGTTAATTATGACAACTCGAGGCGTTTAGTTAACTACTCGAGTCTCCTCGTCCATCAATAAATCTAGTAAAGCTTATTAGTATAGTGTATTAATTCAGTTCGGGTCGACAAAAAGCATTTGAATAACCAGTAAAAACTTTTCATGCATTAACATGAAGAAATATATAGAATTATACTCAAAAAAATATACATAAAATATATCCATACATATTTTTACATTGTATATGTCTATATAGTTTTGTACAATTCTACACAGTTCTGTATAATTTTATAGATTGTACGTGCTTCTATATGAAAAGTTTTTAAAAGTGAAAAATATTACATATTTATGTATGCTCATGCATGACAAATTTTTTGCCAGGATAATCGAGTAATTTTGTACGTCCGTGGTTCGTTTCTCCAAATCTTGTAACTTCAATCGATCTGTAGACATACGAAAGGCTAAGAAGAAAAGGAGAATCTCGGAGAATTTGGCGTAAAATGTACCAGATTTTGCCAGTCATTGAAGTGAAATCTTCTAGCGGCGATGACACTGGTACAAATAACGTAAAAGTTATGCTGATTTGTATAAAGTTTGAATCTCGAGAGATCCTACAGTTTAATCTTTTTTTTTATGTATATCTAATGTTTCTTTCATTGTAAAGAGTGTACAAAAAGACATAATTTATACTTCAAGAGCATTACAAGAAAATACCTCGCGGAGCAACTTTTTAATATAGAAACCAGTCTGCCGCAATCAGCGATGAAATTACGAAACTGTCGCTTATCATGCAAGATATAAAACAATCTAGTTCTGAATTATTTAACATACGTTAATTATTACCACTGTTATACTGATAATAGTAATGAAATATCCTAAAAAAATAAAGCCTGTGTATTTTATCGTTGCAGTTGTACGGCTTCTCGCAGCGTTGCAGTACCCGAGAAATCAGTTGGAAATAAAAACGGCGATAAAGTCGTGATGTTTACACCAAGAAAAAGCGCAGGCGACGATCGATATGTTGAATTCTCGCGAAAAGAACGAGGAAGTTCCGGCAAGTATGGTACGTTCTAAAAATACATTTGCAATGTTTCCTCTTTAAATCTAGGAATCCCCTTTTAAATGCGAAAAGAGATTAGATCTATAGTGTATCATATGTCGAAAGAGCTCGGATGTGTCACCGAAGTCAAAGATTGCAAATGATGACGGATTATAAATACACTACGCTTACACGATTGCAAATTAGTAAAAAGTGCGCAAATAGTAAAATTTCTTACTGCCTATGATGTTAAACAGTTACAACAGTTTTAAAAGTACTTGACTATATGTATATTGGCTGTGCATGTTATCGTGTAAACGATGCAAATTCGCATAACTTACTTTCGTTCTTAAGTTTCCGCGCATTTGTATGATACACATCGATGCGCGAAAATTGATGCAATTAAAATACCCGAGTCATTATATATTATCCACATTCCTGACGCGACGCAAATAAAAACAACTGAAAAAAGTAATGAATAGGTAAGTATGCGAATTTCCTACGCACAGAACAGATGAGAATTTAATGAATATCAAATAATAATATGCGATAAGCGATGTAGTAATAATTATGGTAATCTTTATTACATCGATTAAGCTTCTAATCGACCATAACTAGCGTTGTGATATTAAAATTTATTCCGAAAAATATTACCTCAGCCGGGGTCGATTAGAAGCTTAATCATTGTTAGTCATTTACTGGCGTCAAATAATTCTTGACGTTTATTAAACCGGTTGCAAAATATCGTCATCTGTTTAATTATTTCCAGAAAGATTACAATAATTATAGCTCGTAAATGAAAGATTTTCAGAAGTCAAACCGATCGACTCTCTATTTTAGGAAATTTTTACACCAGAAAATATAATTCCTTCTTCTTACCCATTACTTTTTTTTTAAGGCAATTTCTTCGCGATTTGATTCTATTGTATTTTGGACGAAATTTTTATAATAACATTTACGACGCTTTTCTAGACAAACGCACGTTTTCGAGTTGATAAATTGCAAAGGCATAAAAACTCAGTTTTTTTTTACTCGTGCTACTTTTTCTTACTTATATGCCAATCTAACAGCGGTGGAGAAACGCGCCATTTTTAAATATCGCTCGGCAATCTTCCTCCTCGCGACCAGCATTTAATTCGAGCCGCCTGAATCCTTCGAATTGCGGCGCGCAATTTTCATCGCGTTTCGCGCGCATTTCACACGTTGACTCTTATTGGCGCGTTTTTCCCGCACTGTAATCCGCACGATGTGCGCAGCGGAAACTCGAAGCCACGGGAGGATTAAAAATCTCTCTTCCAACAGTCCCAACAATTCCGGACGCGGAATTGCGCCCGCACGCGGCGAGTTGCTCGCGATTTGGAATTTCGGCGAGCGCTTCGTACGCAGCGCGCGAGCGCGGGCGCGCGCGCGTGGATCCAGCTGCTCGCACGCGTGCACATTCCAGGCGCACG
The DNA here is from genome assembly GCF_000949405.1 of Vollenhovia emeryi. NCBI lineage: Eukaryota > Metazoa > Arthropoda > Insecta > Hymenoptera > Formicidae > Vollenhovia > Vollenhovia emeryi. The sequence goes on along the minus strand of NW_011967236.1, from coordinate 2,347,572 downwards.
CGGCCGAGACGTCATCGCGTGGCGCGAGCACGGCTCGTGTTCGAGGTTATGTTCGAGTATGTTTATCGCCTCGCGGATATACGCAAATGTCGCGGTGAACGCGACAATGTGACCTTTGGCCGAGCGGATAGACAGTTTATTTCCCTGGTCGCACGGTGCAACGTCCCGCGCTGCACGCGCGTCGCGATGGATTTATTCTCGGTCCAGCGCGCTGACGAGGACCCGTTGGAGACGAGCTCGACGGTTTCAATAATAATGATAGACTGGTAGAACGTGCGCGCGGGTCAGAATTCGCCATGGCGAGCACGAGGAACGAGGTGAGAACACGGGGAGTCTGCGTCGCAGCAGATCTCTTCGACGACACGGGCGGACATAACCTCTTCCCGCGGCCGCGATGTCTGTCAGTGCGATGACAGCAGCGCGGTACCGTAACGGAGCGTGTCTCGCATATTTTTGTTCAATTTTCCTAAACTTTTGTCAACTTTTGACGGAGTGTAACGTCATTTATCGCGTTGTCTAAAGTAGTCGCGACGTACGAAAGAATCGTGATAATTATCGCATCTGCTAACCGTAGTTCCTTTCTTTGTACAGGACAGAACCGTGTTGGAGGCGGAGACGATCTTTCTGTTGATGAAGAAGGGCTTTCCCATCTCTCGCAACGTGAGAGCCCAATGGCTGCTGGAGCACTTGGACTCTGTGATAAGTATACAATGCCCGAGTACGAAGAACAAGGAGGAACCGGAGCTGGCGGTGGTGTCGGTGCTGCCGAAGGACAAGTCTGTCGCGTGGTCCATAGATACCGGCCACCAATTTCTCTATAAAGTTGTTTCGTCGACATCGATCGTATTCCTGGCGCACAAATATAGAATGGTCTTCAGCTTAGATTTAAGCCCGTCGCTCGCCACTATTGTAAGTATCGATACCTCTGTCGTCGGACAATCTAACTTTTGTCGCGGCGTCAGCAGGAAGATAAAATAATTGTCTCTTTAGGATGTACAAAGCGGAGAGATTGTCATTGACGAGGTGTTTCTGGCGACGAAACGGTGTCTCGAAGGTATAACAAAACCGGTGAGTATTGCTTTCCTTTTTATGCATTGCAAATGTGCGTGTAAAATAGGGACTCTTAATTTGCCGTATGTCTGTAGTTTACGATACCAGGCAGCAGGCGCGTGATGCAGCCTGAAATTTATGTGACTGTGATAGCTCATACGCCCTTCTTCACAAGCCCGGCGCAACAAGTACTAGTACAAGGCTGGCTGATCACTGCGGATAACGTGAATTCTCTCACGCAATATATAGAGAAGCAGTTGTACCTGTTAGAGGAGAGAGTGGCGACCGTCACGGCCATAGCTAATCAGCAGTTAGAGAATTTAAGGGCAGAGAGTGAGCGTTTGGTAGGGAGGCTTTTTGAGGAAAGTAGCAACTGCCTGAACAAAAATAACTGTAATATCTCCATAGTTTCGCCGGAAGCCAGTTTTGTAAATATGCTGAGATACGGGATGCTGGCTCTAACACTTTTACCTGAGCACAGCTGTGCACGTGAGTTTCGCAATTAACGGATTAACGTAACGCTATGAATGTCGAGGCGATAGTACGGGGAATACAGTGACGGGAACATTTTCAGATATGGTAATAATCACGGACGGTATCGTCGGAATTAAAAACGCTCACACGTTAGATTCCATTATACAGCAGCTACGCGCAACGACGGTCGCATGTAGCTTCTTGCGCGTAGGCAGCGCGTACGATCCTCGTTGCGCGGACGGTTTAGTGCCATATCAGGACCTGCTGTATTTTATCTCCGCGGCTACGCTCGGTAGTTACATGTCCTTTAATTCATACGTGGTACGTAGACTTGTATTCTGTACTGTTGCTCCTAAACTACTTGTCAACATTAATTGCAACCTAACTGTTTTATCTACAGATACCTGTACAAGGAACAGATATGAATCTTTATCACAAGCACTTTTTATGCTGGCAATTATATCGGGACGTGTCGAACGACGATACACGGGATCGCCACTGCTGGCGGACTGAAAATAATTGCTTCCATGGACATAAAAGCGGTCAGCTTTTGAAGAAAAAACAGATCGACGACAAAGTTACTTGTACCTTAAGCAGTCTGCTGTGCTGTCGTCTGAGAGAAGGATACTTGATTAAAAGAGCCAGCGTACGAGACGACATTCTTGAAATAAGCTTCGTGCTATTATGGAAAACGAATGTCTTCTTGGAATATTTAGTATCGTGTCCGTGGTCCTCAAAATCATTATCTCTGTCCAACGTGATACAATATACCATTACCATAGAAGGTAGATAATAATTTGTTCGAGACGTCGAGAGTAACGCAATTACACGTCTATTCGTAGCCCCGAACTAAAGTCGCTTTTTATTACAGCGCCATACGAATTTTTACATGACATTACATGTCTCTCGAAAAAACCGTTAAACTCGCATTATCGGCAAGGTGTCATCTCTCGTTTTTGGACGGCATTAACATCATTAACCGAGAGTGACAATATGTTAGCGCACTTCAGCTGGTTTCCGGGGTCTGGATGGACTTGGTACAGTGTCCCGGACACCATCAGAAGTGGAATGCCGGTGTTTTACTTGTCATCTTATCCGTCGCCAAGTACAGTACAACTTAGGTACATTTATCTGCTTCCGTATAAACAATATCAATTAATGCGATATGGCTATGAGACGTACAGTTATTCAAAACAAAGAGAAAAATTGTGATTTCTTTTTAAACATAATTATGTATTGCTATTTTATAGCGACGCTGCCTGCCCACAGTTTGGACAGATATGGCAACCAGTTGTCTCTTTGGATCCACTTCAGTGGGCGCGTTGGATGCACACTCAGAGGATTACGCTAATTCTAGCTTACGACAGACCGTTGCCGAGACACCTTCACCAAGCGAATCAAAGCGGTCGTTTCCAGTGCGTCCAGAGCCGGCAAGCGGCAGCCGTGCTGTATGCTATGTTGAAAAATTGGGCGACTTTTGTGCTAGTCGAGAATCACACGTATGTCCAATTCATATACAGGGAGGCGGAAAAGCCACCGGTGTCATTCTCATTGATTCGCATTAATTGCAAAGCGCTCTGCGTCGTACTCAATATAGCGTTCGCCGGCGGCACCGAAGGTGTCGTCCGTCACAATGTAGTTGTAGATCTCGTAGACAGACTGTCCAGGCTCACATTGCCAAATAGGCCGACGGAGCAACGCGAAGTTCCGTGTTGCACGATAATACATAAATCACTCGAGCGAATTCTCGTGAGATACGAGCGTATACCGAGCAATCTAAGTATGGTGGTGTTTCCCGATGGGACTCAGCCAACCTGCACCAGGACCGCATTAGGACTACTGGGTGGTAGTCTTACGACTACCTTGTCCAGATATTTATACCACAATCGTTGGCTGTGGCACGTGAAGCGGCCGTTCGTTCAGACCATTCCAGGAATTACCTTGTCCCGATTAAATATTACTGCGATCGCGAGAATACTCTCTACAATTACAAAGTAAATACATTTGCATCGATGTATCACGGGAATTGTGAGAATGATAATAAGATATTTGTTTTATCTGCAGAATACGTCTGGGAGAGGGCTTTAATTTCGCGTATTCGGCAGCTGGCATTACGAACATGGTGCTGGAAGTGCAAATGCAGGGTTTCGGGAACGATGAGAATTCTTACCCGTGTATCATTCAGTACGTTTTGTTCCCGCCGCACGTTGTGCCGAATTCGACGTTAGAACGCGACAGCGGTACTGAAGACGATACTGAAGAAGGTAGGAGTATTTATCGAGCAAATAAAAGGATTATTTGTACGACAAACGGATGATTTTACGATGTCAGGTATCGCCGAGGCGGAAGTATGGACTGAAGATTCTGAGGGATACAGCGATTTTCAAATTGTCACGGAGGTCTGGGTCGAACCCCAATGTGGCTACGTACAAACGCCTACACAGTCAATTGCTATGTACATGCATCCTCTGCAGTATCATCAGTTGCCAGATGCAGTAAGTACAGTCATGACACCAATAAGAATTTCAGTTTTACGTGTGTATGTACGCGTGTGTGCGTGTTTGTGTGTGTTCTGAGTCATTAATGAATAATGAACAAATATTGATTAGTATCTTCATTACTGTCTTTTCGATCATAAATGCTATAATACTTTCGTGATCTGTTTGATGCAAGTTAATCAGTCATAAAAAATTTATATTCCTAGTCTATAACCATTTCAGTAAAGTTCAGTCTGCGGCAACACATCTATGAACTTGCTTAAATTGATAAGACACGGTTAATTCCTCGAACGTCTTGAGAATGATAAGATATCTTCATTCGATACTTGTGTGATATACTTGCAATATGTGTACACAATTTACAAAGCAGTGAAAATATATTAAAAATTGCAATACTAATCAATGACATTTATATGTTATCACGCAATCTCTGGCGAGATATCCGCAATCGTAAATAATATTCCAACAAAATGCTGCTGCTGATATCTCGCATATTTGTTTTACTTGGCTATTGCAACATGTACACACATAGCTATTCGGCACAACCACTTATTGAAAAAATTCATATTAAATATCACGTATATATAATGTATGACTGGTTAACACATTTAATCCCAGTAACTCTATCTTGATTTAAAAAATTTTATCGTACAAACGAACGATCTCTTTCCGACATTAACTCCTATCCTTCTTATCTTGAACTAACTTGATAATGCGTGTGGTAACAGAAAAATTATTCCGATATACAGTCGTCTAAAGTGTTTTATTTTGCTAGGCACTGAATCTATCTAATAGTAAATATCGTTCAGCGAGATAGCGGATTATTTAATCTACTCCGTTTCTGGATGGAATTGTTACGCTGTGTAGCCCGTTTTTCACATGTGTACTCCATATGTACGCCCATCCGCATTCTCGAAGTTTTGGCGGAAACGCGTTCTAATTCCTATCTTCTAGAACGTTAGAAACGTCTAGAAAATTTTATCTACTTAACGATTGCTTAGTTCTGGTATTGGTTTTCATTTTGTAAAGCACAATTTTACAATGTCTATACAAATAGTTTATTCGATAAGTCACAATTCTAAAAAACGAAATAAAGAATAATGTGTAACTTTTATATCTATTGAAAAAGATAAAATATCTTGCGCGTGAACATCGAGCGATCGGCTCTGATAAGAAAAAAATTAAATTAATTTAACTGAAAGCAATGCAGTAAAACGTAATTCGGACAAATATCTAACTTCGTGGCATGTAATGTAG
>NW_011967236.1:2307488-2341791 GCF_000949405.1 Vollenhovia emeryi | reverse complement strand
CTTTATCTTCAATCTTATCTTTCTTCCAATTCTGATAGAGATAGAGCTTATAAAATCCGTGTATGCACTGTCATTTGGTGATGAAGGACGATAAGGATAAAGATACTTGTGCTTTCTATATCGTCGCAGTACGATTTCATTGCAACTTTTTCCTTGCATGAGAGAGAAAAATGGATATTTAACATTGTATATATTATATTATTTTTCGCGTGTTTCCTCAATTTGTCTCTACTTTTAGCATTAGAAGTTTATTAATCAAATGAAGCGTATATATTTCCTAATTTAACTATCAACAAAGAATGAAATTGTCACAACTGTATGAAATACGGTTTATTAATTTTTATTATATCATTTAAATATTCAAATTTTAAAAAGTATATATATTTTAAATTCTGATTATTAATTATTTTCTCTTATAAATTATCTTATAAATCTCAATAGAGAAATGGAAAATTCCTATTCTGTGGATAAGTTTAATATTTGAAAATTATATCATATTTTCATAATACGAATATAATTCTGGCATAAGTTCATGTTAACTAGATAACTGTTATCTGGCTCACTCGTTACCTGGAGAACGTTGCTAATCAGAAGACCAAACTTCAAGATACGCCAACATTGAGATATACGTTCTATATATATTTTATTCCATAAATAATCTAGCTGATTAATAATCTTATTCTTTCAACGAGACTTTGAAAAATGTAGTTTTTCTTACTCAAACAATTCGATAATGATTGAATATGTGTCCTCAGTGCATTCGTTGACTTCGTAAATTATGTGCGCTCTAAAGTTCACAGTATAATTAATCGGATTGAATTGTAACGCAAATGAATGCAAGTGCTCGTTCCACGGATTGAATTTACACGCTAACGTTGAGTGTAGCGTCTCTGAATTTCGAAGTCCTCGCAAGTCTTTTCGACGGATCTAAGGGTTGGGTCCGACAATTGTACCGGAAATGGACCCGCGTGGAACATGGGTTGTCTCTGATTATCTTTCCCCGTTGGGACTACAAGTCGAAGCTAACGGTAGAGCGATGTCAGTCATCAGAAGTCGTTATCGTCACATCACGAATAACGCAAACATTTAACTAAGCGCGTTTCAGTCGCATCCGCTTAGGCAAGTGTGTGTGTGTGTATTTCTCGCAATTTTTTCCATCTCCAATTTGTATTGTCTCTTCTGCTGAAAGGAGAATCGAACTCGAGTGCGGAATGCTCCCGTTTATTGCTCGCGTCTCTCAGGAAGGTGTACGAGGAGGAGCGCTTATATATAATATATAAGTCTCGAAAGACGTAAACTCTTATTTTCGGCTCGTGTTTCCGGCTTGTAAAACTGAGGAACGGTCCGTGAAATGGAGACCGGGAAACGTAAAAGTGTCTATCGCTACATGTCGTTATCGTTATCGGGGTGTGGCTTCGATATCGATGAGGGTCCTCGGAACGAGGTTTCCCTATCAGTCGCGTCAGGTATATATAGGGCCCAATGCGCGCCCTGCGCTCCACTAGTGATCGGGATTATCTTTTTCACGTAATTCGATGGCACCGCACGTCCGATCACCTCTGCATAGCTGTACGTGCTCCCAAGTCTCTTATCACCGAATCCCGAAGTGACGGCTCTTTATCACGTTTTGCGCGCAGATTGGAAGTGATCATGGTTTCCGTCGCACGACCAAGTCGTAGCACGGCCTTCGCGCGACGTCGCATCCTTGAACCGCGGGATCCCGATCGAATTCAGTTTCGATGACGATTTTCACTCGTAGACCTCACCCGAGAAGATATTTCGACTGGATTTCCGCTCCGTCCGTGCGCGCCCGCGAAGAGCATCGCAGGATAAAGTCTTCGGTTCGTTATCATCAGGTGACTTCGCACGAGATTAAGGCCAGAGAACATAGTCAACCACCTCTGGGACAGGCAGACAAATCGCATCCCGCATCATCGTCCACTCCGCTCTTTGGAGTCCTTCGGCATCCTCGTATCCGCGTGACTCTTAGTTGGAAGTGAGGATCTAGGCAGTGAGCGGCCAGTGGGTCTTGATAACTTGTCAGATCTAACTCTTCCAGCTCAGGGTTGCGCGGCTCCACGTCGTCTCGCAGTCGCAGGCCGTAGTGTTGTTTCCCCCCTGGTGAATCTTTCACACCCCAAATCGATCATTCCGAGATGCGTTGATGGAAAGCGGGCGTCACGGTTCAAGTGGAGAAGTGGTCTCTGCGCTTTGTATTAAAGTGAGATTCAACTCCTCCAACTTATTCCTGATCCCCCGTGATCGTCGGCAATTGATCCTGTGCGACTTGGTCACCTGCCCGAAGATACTTATTTATATGAACTTCAATATGTTTATCTGTTAATCGCTGTTAATCGCTGAACGACTAAGTGCTGTTACCATATCGACTATGAAATTAGTTCAACTTTGTTTCTTATAATCATGTGTTAATACTTGAATATGCGCTCGATAAATTTAAGCTTAATGATGATTTTTGTATCTCTAATTTGCGCTGCGTTTTAAGTCGCGTGTAAAAAGCATTACAGTTACCATGTCACTCCTTCTCTTCTTATATCTATACTCACTATACATTTCTTTATAAATATATATTTTATTAATATATGTGGGGAGAGAGAGAGAGAGAGAGAGAGAACGCTTAAAATATAGAATATAATATATAATATTTATTATACACATCCAGCAAATTTTTTTTAGAACGTTTATTTATTACACATAGGTTTATTTGTATTTATATCGCATGTGATATTAAAATTGTTTTTTGTAAATCTCCTATGTACTATCACTTTTGTCCTATTAGATTGCCCGAATAGACGAGGAATGTATTAACGCTCTATTGACCTTAGAGTACTTGAGCCTTTTGTGCCAAGTAACACCGGTGGAAAAAGATACCGAGATTGTGTTCGGACAAGCACACCAAGGAGTCAAGTATCACGGTGTCGCGGGCACGTCTACAGATCGTATCTCAGAATGTCCTAACCCAACCGAACCCTTCGAAGCGACGCCGATCATCGACGAGAGGATACATCCCATGTACTTCTCGTTTGATACTCTGAGCATTTTATCAAAATGTCAGCAGGCGGAACTCTTGTTCTCGATGTTCGCCGATGGTTAGGGACTTACTTTCTAAGACTCTAATGAGTAGGGAAAAAGAAAGAAAAATAAGTAATTGATTTTATTTTGTTAGATCCTGTGCATATCGATGAGGATAGTGCAAATAGGATTCTTATGGGAAACTTCCTGGAACATATGAAACAATTGCACAATAAAGAGCTACTGCTCACGTCAGCAGAATCGCAAAGATTCACTAAAATGCTTCTTAACAGGCCACGCGAGAATATTCCACCGTTACCTTTTTTTACGCAAAGAGGTACAATATTAGACTCTTCAATTATCGTATTAAAAAGTTGATAAATATTTTACGGTATTATATTTCTTTGCATTTGTCTTAATACAAAGGTATAATATTCTGTAGCCTTTTTAAATTATTCTACATTGCATAACGTTTATTTTAGAGAAAAATTGTAGAGATGACACGTCAGATATTTATCCGAGGTGGAAGTGTTTCGTTAAAGGAATTAGCACGACACACGTCATTATCACAATATTACCAGCAACTGAAAAAGATGTTCGCCTGATAATGTACACAGGCGATAATTGCACAAGTAACAATTCCGAAAAGAATTGCGACTCGGATATTTTTGATCTCGATATGAACGAAAAGATATCGTCTCCAACATTATGTGCAGAGAATATATCTGATTTTGTGACAATGGAACGTAGAGAGTCAAAAATTTCTAGTCAATCTACCACTGCAAATAGCACGTCGAAAGCTAATGTAGACCATAATTTTGATAATGTCGACAATGAGGGCAGCCTTGTGATACCTGTATACGTCTACGATTGTTCTCTAGCATTATTAATTGATGCACTGGTTGGTCAGTTACAAACACCTCAGAATAAAGATATCTATCAGGATCATACCTTTAAGATCGGAGAGCAAATTTCCGAAGATTTCATTAGTCTCAAATCAGAAAGTAACACAAAGCCTTCATCTCCGGAACCGAAGAGTGAAGATTCCGACAATATTTCTAGCGGTAGGCAACTATATAATATAAATAGCTACATAGTTTTGAGATCTAACATTAATGATGAGAGAAAGATGTAGCATTTAAAATAATAATTATTGACATTTTCTTAATACGTTATTGAATTCCTTACTGCTATTGATGTTTCTAACACGATTGATTTTTTGTGCTAGATCAACGAAGTTTGATGGAGCATTGTAAGCTGTTGAGCTTGGCACATTGTCATTGCTATGTGGTCGCAGTTTATAAGTCGCTTGCACTGCAACAGTCATTAACCTACGAGGATATGGAAGCTGCTGTGGCACAATGCGAGGAAAATCTGATCGAGATTAATATTACAAATTACTTACGTTCGGTGTGCAGACATTTGAGCATGTTGCCGGAAGGCGACCTGCTGAATCAATTGAAAATCTCCGCGTGCAACGATGTTAAACCGTTGCATAGTTTGATAAAAAATAAATTTAAAAGGATTATGGCAGTCGCATTTAGGCCTGTACCTGCGCATCCAGAATTTTATTACTGTTTACCATCGTGGATGTCAGAAAAAATGGTTTGCATCTCTGTATACTTTGCATTATTATATAATACTTAATAATAGACTTTGTTATTTTATAAAGATTGTGTTATTTGTAGGAAGTGGTGTCACAAAGAACAGATAGCGATGACGATCTAGATGAATTCACATGTCACTCTGAAATGCCGGCTTCAAAAACAGATAATTCTTCCAATCAAGGTAGATAATACTTCAAATATATTCCATTATAATAAAGAAGAAATTTTTATTATGTTATAGAATGCATATTAAATATGTGATTATTATTGCTAGTAAGCCAAGCCGTCAATATTACATGGCCGGTCACAAATCTTCACAACAACGAGAAGCTATCTCATTCCAACTCCAAGGACTCACTTATCAGCGATTTTGATGAAGAAAACACGTGGAACATGAAAGATCAGCCGCTCTTCTTACACTTGAGCTGCTCGATTCGTTTCCGTTCCGAGCTTTCCAGTATACCCGTTAAATTGATGCCGACTTGCTTTACCGAGATTGTCCAAAGGATTAGTGACGGCAAGGAAAGAAATCTTGCTGAATTAAGCCTGGACGATCTGAAAGTTACTTTGGACATCATTTGTTTGAGCCTCCCTAAAGAAGTGTTGGAAGTGTCGTTAGAACGTTATCCTGCATTAAGGACGACGTCTTACTGCAGTGCTTCGACGTTCGGTAGCATGCCGAGCGGTAGCAGTCCGGGCGCAAATACAAAGACTGAATCAATGCAAGAAAGAATGCCGCAATTGCCTCAGCATCATGCAGTAATCAGCTTGAAGGACGAGATTGAGTGGCTGTTGCGAGACGAAACTGCGACGGCCCTTCTGGATCATCCCTCGCCGAATGCTGATACATTAAAGTTTATAGCACAGCATGTATCGGAATCTACCGGAAAATCCAGTTGCTCGATGGATAAAGTACCTTTACATTTTGTCTTCCCGTCAGAGAGCAGCTCACCAAAATTTTTGAAGGAATTAAAAAATCTTGAGATCGACAAGTACTGCATTTGCCAAGAGGCCGATTTATTTTACTTCGTTAAGAAACCGGAAATAATAGTACCTGATATAGAAGCAGATACGTCACATGTAGATGTAGAAGAACAGCCACTAAAGGACGGTAAATAATCTTATTTGCAATTTATTAAACAATTATAGTACAAAGTATGTCTCTTTTAGAAGATATTAAGAATATATTATCCCTTAAAACTTATACTAAATATTTTAAAATATATATTTAAAACGATTCCTCTTTTTAGAAATGTTTATTTATAAAAATTTAATTACTTATAGACGAAAGCATTGAAAACGTGGAGCAAGAAGAAGTAGCTACTACTACAATTCAAATAAACGGGCAAGATTCCGGAGACGCGCCAGGTTACTATTCTGAAATATCGAGTGTAGCCGAAGGGAAACATGGGACAGATGACGGATATGAAGGCGACAGCAGTAATTGCGAGGATGATTATCAGTGGTTGATAGAACTTGACAAACACAGAGATTGTTTACCCAATTTCTGGCTAATTATGAATGTTGAAAGTAGTCATGTTAATGTCTATTTTCATTGCAGGTTGGTAAAATAAAAATTATTCCCTTATTCCTATAATAACAGCTACGTATAATAATCAAGGAAGACATTTGTAACCTCACGATTTTCTTATATAGATTTTTGGAACTTTCTTCGCCAGAAGTGGATTGTTATTCGCAGATACAGAAAATGCTGCTCGTTCAAATCAAAGCTATATGCCGGCGAGTTAATCAATACTTACTTTTACAAAATCTTCACGATACTCGCATATGCGATCTACTGTTGGAACCAGAATCCACTGAAGATTACAACACTTGGAAAGAAACTGGCGGCGAATCTGGAAATCTCTTCCAGAATCACAGTTCTTCAACGTCGAATGTCACACCAGGCATGTTCCGATGCCCTGTCATTTGGGAGGAACCTTTCAACCTACATCCCCGCTTAAAGACCGGGTCTGGCAGATCAGGGTTATCAAGAGGAATCAAAGCGTTACACGGCGTACTTAACAGGCTCTCAGTTAATAATCGAAATAATATGTTCGTATACCAAGAAAATAACGAGAATGTATTTTACCTGCGGCTTCACGAGCAGATGAACGACGTTAAACCTTTGCAAAATAAATTGTCCGAGAGCGATGAGAAATTAGTTGTCTCGCGCAGCAACAGCGTCGCATCCTTGTCGCAGGCTAAAGGCATCGGCCTGGTAAACGATCATGTGATAGCGAACGACACGAGACCTAGAGTTCGTTCGTTTGGTGAAAAAGAATCTGATATCTTGAACAGAACTGGCGATTCGATTATCCTGATGGTGCATGGGATATCGGAAGCCGGTCCTGAAGTCAAACGGGATTTAGTGCAAGTATTGCAAAACCGTCTCGACGACGCGGTGTTGGAAGTATTATCTGTGATGCTAGCGCGTAATCCAATGTGCAAGCTGACACCGGCGGACGTGCACTTTATACAAAAACCATACAAGTCTCCCGAGAGTACAGTTCAACTATCGGTGCAGTCACACTGCTCACGATACATGGATGCTTTGGGATATTACTTGAGGCAAAATATACTGCAATTTTTGTATATGCCGAAGTACACGGATCTCGGAGCTCACTATCATTTTCAGGATTACACCCCGTTAGATGGCACCAGAAAGAGGGTTTCCGAATCCGATATTTTCTTGTATAATCAAAGCCCCTCGAGTGGTAACAAAGGTATAGCGTGTATCGCGTTAGCCATTACCGATGGCAAAGGAGAATCCTCGGCATATCCGAATAATTCAAATGATCAGTCGAGCTTTCCTAAGTTGTTAAAGGTCGAGAATTTCGAGAACATCGTATCGACCAACGTTTACGATCATAAAAGTGATTCTAAGCCGAACGCACAAATGTTCATCGAATTTCGAATCTGGAAGCAGGGCAGAGTCAACTTGGAATCCTTAATTCTGAAATTGTCGTCCGCTGTGAAACATGGTACTTGGGACCTAGTCACGGAATATAATCTTCTGGCGACTCCTCTAACGGAATCAATAGCTCCTTCAGCAGTTGGAGAGACTACAACGGAAAACAAAGAAGTCCAAACGCCCGTAAAGACGTTACAGTCACAAGTTTCCGACAATTTAACGATTAATCAGTACGAGCTCGGCGAGAGAGGAAAATTGAATGAGATCTATCATATCACGCTAGCACGCTGGTTTCAGTTTGCACTAGAAATGGGTGTTCCTGCCGTGAAAAAGCATGAAGTGACCATTCATCACAAGCATGCGATTCCCGTGATCGTGAGAGAACTGCAAAATCTCATACGTAGTCAAGATCCAGACACGTCTAGTAAAGCTTTTGTTTTGCAAGATCGACAGCCATTCCTAAATCAGTTTGTTGTTTCGCATAAAGCTGGATCTGCGCCCAAGTGGTCTGATAGCATCCGGAACAGTTTCGATCAGTCCTTAGGGGAAAATACGGATCAAGAAAGCGCAAACTCGCCCGTGTATGTGCCGCATGAGTTTAACAAAGACGAGCAAACTACTTACATCAAGTGCATTTTAATCGCAAGAAATTTTCATCAGTGGAAAGCATCTTTGAGTAAAGAAATAGATCCGGAACTGCTTGCTCCTAAGGGTCAGTTGAGTCCCACAATCCCTGATTAAAATCTTACACATTGTTAATTTTATTACGTCTTATATGTTGCAGATCAAAAACAATTGCAGAAATTTAATCCCCTGATATCAGAATCGAATTTTGTGCCCAGGCAAAGGATATTGTTAGCTGAAATAACAAGTGACAACGTTAGTATTTATTATGTAACATGTAGTTATGAAACGTTCACGAGAGTACAAACTTTTATATTATACATTTCCAGATAATCATTTATATGTACAACTGGTCCAAGGAAAAATCAGAAAAATTGATCAAGCAAACGACAAATTTGGGTACATGGCTGTCTTCTAGATCAAGTCTATTTACCAGCATAATTATGCAAAAGTTGGGTATATTTCATCACAAACTCACCCGAGAACCTCAGCAGAGAGAGCACAGTTCTCAGTATTACCAGATCAACGATATGGAAAGTCTAGCGAAATTTCCAAGTCAGTCAAACACCGATAAAGACTGGACTCGATCGAGCAACCGAGCGCAGTCGATGAAGAACAACACTTTTCCGTGGCTCCAAGTGGTCGGGCAGGCAATGCGCGATGCGAAACCGAACGCTCCGCATCCTCACAACACAACGGACGCGATCGTAAAGGCTGCCTACGACTTGCAGGACTTACGGCATCGGGATAAAAGGAATAAAGGTAATCCATCGAGTCTGCGTGCACCGCAATACGATAACTATAACGTGAATGTATCGTTGCAGAGGATCTGGAGAAATTGTACGCAATGTGGCAGAGCCGCACGTCGAACATACCGATATCGCTGAATGCTTTGAACACATTCAAGCAACACACTCGTTTGATACACTTCTGCCATACACCTCTCCTGTTTTTACCGGCCTGGCGTTTGCAGTCCGCCGCTACGAGGGATCATTCCTTGACACCGCCGCAGTCATCTCACTTTGGAGTGGACGGCAACGCGCACGAACAATCGTCTCAAGCAACGCAGTCGAAACAGGAAGCGACGAACGCGATTATGATAAAGTGGCATCAAGAGCTCTGCAAGTCGATGTTGTCCGAATATCAACAGTATCTGCAGATCCTGGGCTTCAATCCAATCCAAGTGGAGTCGCCCCATAAAACGTTCGTTCGAATTCAGCATTGTTAGATTTTGATTTGACAAACATGCGAATTTCTGCATTGCGTTTCTTTTATAGGGACGAGGAGCACGCACAGCAGCAGTCTTATTATCTCAGGAAGTCCATGCTGGGCGGTATTTTGTTGTTCGAAGTTAACTTGTCGCAGCCGTTCTTCATCGTAAAGTTGCATATCATTGAGTGCAACCGCTTGCAGACGAAAATCAGCAGCGGTATGATGAACCAAGTAAGATAAAATTGAAACTGTATCTGCGTGCGTACATATATCGGAGAACTTGTGCAAATGGATTCGTTACAGTTCGTATTAAGCTTCGTGGACGTTTGCGACAAGATTCAAATCAACATGCATCTACATTCGTTCACATACGATTTTCACTTGCGTTGTATTCACTCCTACATCGCTGGAACTGGATTGTGGTCCTTGCAACAAGGTTACCATCTCACGCACTTTCTGGACGACTTTATCAAGTATTACAGCAAGGCGCCGAATTACGCCCGGAATCTGATATACAGCGGTAAGCTGCTCGAAAAGCATCTCGGTGGTTCGGATCGCATTCGTTTATTTATTAATATGGCGTACATGGTTGTTTCAGACGTGATAACAATACGCGATATAGCGATACCTGCACGTACGTTGTACTCCTATTTGCTTTCACACGAGAAAGTGTACGGCATGCGTGTGTTCGTTATGTCCGGCGAGCTCCAAGAATCTCACGATAATGAATATGTTTTAATTAAACTGCAAAGTACTCCCTCGGTCAGTTATTGCGACGCCCACGATACCAAGTGTACGGATGATTTCGACGTAGCCCTGATCGTGTCGCGCATGGAACAGTTGCCGCAAATCGAGAGGACCGAAATCACCTTGAAATATTATCTGATGTTGACGAGCAAGAGGGAATTATACCCAAAGAGGGAAGTGGAGAACAACAAACTGGGCAAATTTAGGACCGTGTACAGCGTTGGGAAGCCCGCCACCAGCTCGTATACGGAGAGCCCGGTGGAATCCAGTTCTGTCTCGCCGACACCGCCGTTTGTGAGAGACAATTCCAGGACGGAGTTGTCGGGCGCCGATCAGCAGGAGAGCAGTCTCGAGTCCTCGGGTAATACGACTGTTGAAGATACCGACGTCAAGACAGCGAGCTACAACGTTCATAACAATTCAGCGCCGACGCCTCCACCAGTTCCAAACTCTCCCCTAACGCAAAATCCCAACATGCCAAGCGCAGTCTCGAACGTGACGTCGTCATCGTCGCCGCATTTGGTGCAAATCCGGCAGGAATCGGTGAATTATCTGGGTTACTACTCGTCGCACGAGCAGCTCATGCAACAGACGATTATGGTCCAGGCGAAAGCTGCGCATCAGCACATGACCAACATGGTGGAGCGCGGCGCGTTGCAGTGTCGAACGCACTTGCTCTGGGATAAATTATTGGAGAACAAGACTTCGATGACGTACTCCGAGTTCAAGGAGCTCTGCTCGTTGGCCCACATCGAACCCCTTACGAATCTGGACCCTAGGCTCGGTCCGCTTGTTAACCAGCCAGTTTCGTGGTACCAGGCACTGTCCAAAGTGTTGCAAAACAAATATCAAGAGCATCACAAGCAATTTATTACCTCCGACGGGAATATCACTCATCATCTCATACTGCATCCGACTCTCCTTCAAGCATTCATGATGCTGACCATCGATATGCACACGTCTAGAGGAGTGAGTAGAATAAAATGCGAGATTTAAGGTATAAAACACGATGAAAAATTAACATTTGCTTTAGGATTTATGCGCAGTTTATCGAAAGTCCACGGAGATTAACATGCCGATAAACATGGAAGACGTCTACGCCCTAGTCGAAGGTTTCGTCAACGCTTGTTGCTTTCACTTATGGATGGGCCTTTGCAGCCAGTGATAACATTCCGGACGTGCAATGCAATGGCATATTCCTTGTGACAATTTTGAGGTACTTACAAAAATAATTATGTGCAGTGTTACATAGCGAATTATCTCCTAACGCGCGAATCAGTGCTCTAATTGCTAACATGGATTATTACACTTATACGACTTTGTAAATATGAAATATATATTTTCATGTTACATACATTAATTCTCATGTAGTTAATCGAACAATAATTTATTCGGTAATACATAAAGTTAAGCTATCTTTTAAAGGGAGACTAAAAATTGTCATATTACGCAGCATTATCGATACTTCGTCTACTCAGGAAACTCGGAAGTTAGCAATTAAGGACTCTGTGCAATAACAAAAGAATGCAACTCTTTTTTTATATAAGAAATACAACATTTACTTTATTCTGCGATCCCTAATCAATAATTCCCTAACAATTTTGTAAGGAGTTCCAGAACTAATAACGGTGCCTGTGCGGTGTTCCATTAATATCATTTCGTTCGATGTGTTTTATAAAGTAACGTCTGTTCAACTGTAAACTTTATTTCGTTAGATCTCAAGAAAAAGAAATTACACTTGTTTAACATCACATTTCGAATGATTAATATTAAAATGATATTTAATGATCATTACTATTAATTAAGAATTAGTTATAATTATTAATACTAATAGTGTGTACAACCATACAGTGTTTTAGGGAAGGACAGCATTCGTATTGTGAAATCTTTTAATTAGGCTCAGTATCTTTCGATTAAATTCTCTCTCTCTTTCACTCACACTTATCACTTTCTCTCTTTTTCATTCGCACAAGCACTCGTCCATTTAGACTTTTTGCTGCTTTTTTTCTGGTAAAGAACCAGGCTACCGTTACCACCGCTGTATCTCTATTCAAACTATCGAACCGGTTAAAACATATCGCTGACTTCAAAGTGCAGTATATTACATTTTTTTTCATCCTATATTATTTCTTATGACAAACTAATGTATCTAACTATTACAATTATGTGTGAATCTTATGTTTAGCTTATCCCTATCATAAAACCGAACTAATCTCTCCTTATCATTCCTTGTTGGGAATTATCGTTAAGCTCAGCATCTTCTTCCAAGATCCTCCTCAACAAAATAAACCCTATAGCTTCGGGTATCATTGATAATTCTTACGTAATTACATCAGCATCCGTTATATGTATATACATATCCGTGAATCTATATGTATATATATATGTATATGTGTATATGTATATATATATATATCGAGTTAAACGAGCTTCGATTAGAATCTTGAATGAAGACCAAGCGTGTCACCAGAACGTCATCGATTGGACGCATGAACGCATGAACGCGTAATTATACAGGAGCGAGTTCTCGTAAAATTTACTCTGAACAGGCAGGACAATACATATATGTTAAACTGCTATACAATATACGACAGCGTTTCAACAAACTTATGCAAATCCAAATCCTTCGCTGCATTCGTGAATCGCTTTGAGTAGATTTGTACGTAGCTTATCATATGTCTCGTATACTGGCAGATCCAGTTGATTGAAACTGCAAAGGAATAAATGAGTTTTAACGTAATTTCACGTTATCTTATCCAATTTAATTTTAGCTTGTTTCCACATGTTTGAGAAAATGTAAAATTCTTATATAATTACCAAGTATGTGCAGATGGAAGTCTGTCCGTTGACCTGTCCTCTCTGTGAATTTGGAACTTTTGTACGCCGTTCATGCCTTCTAACGCGGCGAAACCTTGTAGCGGCACTTTGGACGTACCAGTAACGAATTGTAAAAACTTTGCACGATCTGCTTGATCAAAACCTCGTAATGCACGCCAAAACCATTGAATCTGTGTGTGTTTGGAAAAAAACACGACAAAACATAGAACAATACAATTCTTTCAAATATACAAAATAAAGTATAAAATGCCGAAATGTACCTGTAAAGATGTAGCAGTGTACTTGTGATACTCGGTATTTGCTTTAAGATCTTCGATATCTACATTAGGCAAGCCGCTGATTAATAGCTCAAGTTCTTGTTCGTTAAATATGGAGATCAGTCGTTTAGGTATAATATCATAAAAGCCTTCCAAGAATGCATTTAACCTGTAGAAGATTGAAAATATAAAAATTAGAAAGCAAGTATAAAGAAATAATTCAAACAAACAATATATTCTTCTACTTGATTTTGAATCTTTAGGCCACTTACTGTTTACGAATTGCTCCAGTCATCTTCATTTGACAAACGAGCCTAATATATTCAAGTTTGGTCTCTTCTGTAACAACTATATTACGTCCATTTGGTATTAAATCTCGCACATCGTTGACACCGAATTCGTTCACCTAGAAACAACGCATATATTTAATAACCGAAATATAAAGTTGAACATTACGCTGAAATAATTGTTCCTTACCTCTGTGGAGAACGTTAGCTCGTATCCCAAATCAGAAATATTATGTTCCGTAAGATAAACGAGTCCTTTGTAAAAACTGTAATCTTCGCTTTCCA
This sequence comes from Vollenhovia emeryi, assembly GCF_000949405.1. NCBI lineage: Eukaryota > Metazoa > Arthropoda > Insecta > Hymenoptera > Formicidae > Vollenhovia > Vollenhovia emeryi. Next base: position 2,327,990 of record NW_011967236.1, on the reverse strand, counting down.
TATCTGTATGTTTCACGAGTATGCCAAGTATATGCTTATAGAAACTACGTGTGAAGTAACACTCTAACAATTTGTTGTCATAAATAGCCTTAGCTGTAAAAAAAATGACGTGTATCAGAATGTATATTAGAATCGTCGTTTACATCATCTGTTGAAATCTCTGCTGAAAATCGAATCAAATACTTACCAATTACTCGGCCCACAAATTTATAATAACATAAATGATTGGGATTGCAATGCGAAGATGAATTTATCATGTATGTTACTCGGTCGCCAGGGCTGACCGTAAAGAGGGCGTACATCGGGTTGAAGATCTCTCTCGAAATAATGACATACCACTCCCGCAACAATCCTCCGGCGTCTTGTCCTTCCTCGCCTTTTAGAATTCAAAAATAGATCTTGCTCAGTATCGATACTATGAAGCTCGTTCAAGTTTTATCAAGATAACTATTAGCCATTTGTACCTTCGAAGACTATGTAGAAGCGATTTTTCCATTCGTCCGCGTTCCTTCGATGAAGCTCCCTAAATGAATCTTCGAAAACGTGACTCCTACGAACGTGGACAGCCAACTCTTCCCTACGTATACCCTCGTCCATTCGTTCTAATTCCGTTCTGAAGTAACGTCTCTTCACATCGAAGTCTAACACTCTCGTGTGGTCCACCAGTACAGAAAACGGTCCGTCTGCCAAGTGCGTAGTCGTTTGTCGTAGAATTTGATTCAGCACAGTTCTGTGCGTTTCTACGGGAATAAGATAAGTATAACGTTAAATTGATAATAGCAATTAAGACTTTTACTCGTCATTAGTTAATATGTACCGGCAAATTTGAGGAACTTTAACTGATCTGGTGGCAATGTTCTCTGCGGGGGCGGTGTGATATCCCAGGAAGCATTAGTAGGAGCTTCCGACTGAGAGGTACCTTCGTTGTCCGAATATATCGGAGAGACTGGTGCTAAGTCTGGTACCACTTCTCGATTCTCGATGGTCGCGTTAATACGACTGTCCCGATCTCGATCTCGAGACGTACTTGAGGACGAGTGCACCAAGAAGAATGCTTCTACCGCAGGCTGCAACATGTTAGATGTACATGTATACATTTTGCAAATGATGAGTAACGGTACAATAATTCGGTAGTAACATTCTTCTACGATAATGAAAATTTAAATTCTTTACCTGTAAAACAAGGACGGCATGATGATCAGGAGTGTATTCTAATTCAAGTAAGCAGGCGCTAAGAGTTTCCCATAAATTATCTAACACTAAACTCTCACTCAGCAATGGAAGTGCGGTTTTCTCTTCCTCTGAAAAAGCAAAAAAATTTATATAAGACAAATATATCAGATATAAGTATTAAATGCAATAAATCACCAACATATGCTCGACTTACCATTGCGAGAAGAGGACGTCTTCGAATCAAGGCTCAAGGTATTTGCTTGCGTTGTATCCATAGGAACATCGGTGTCCGCATTATCGGCAGCTACAAAATACATTCATTTTCAATATAAGTGTTAATTGAGAACTTGGAAAAGAAAGTTAGAAGTATAAAAGTACCTGTCTCTGGTGCATTGCTTGTGGTGCCTGTATCCATGGCTGTCTCCGTTGTTTGATTAGCTTGAAGAAGTTTTCATTTATAAATATTGAAAATTTAACATAAATAACGAACCATTAAAAATTTATCGCAAGATACAGTTATAATAACGCATACATACTTGTTTTCTTGGTGTTTGCTAAGCGCACAGCTTCCCTTATTTGCACAATAACTTTAAGTATTCTCAAGAAGAATGCCTGACTAGAGGTTTTACTGACAAGAGCAGCCATCGATGGTAATTGAAGGTCACTTCCGGCTTTAACTTTACTCGGTGCTGTGACGACTACATTTTCATTAGTAAATCTAAAAAGAAAACTTTTCTTATAGCAAAGTATCAAGTTTCTCGAAAATGCAAAGCATATGAAAATTGATATTTGACATTCAATTGCACGTACTACAAGTATATCTTACCTATCTAATAAAATTCCTCGTCCATTTCCGCTACTGGTCGATGGTTGGTCCTCCAAAGAATTTCTTCGACTTAATTCACGATTTAGAACTTTCAATTCCATCATCAAATCGTTGATATGTTCACACACCATATTTGCCAATTCCATTGCACCTTCCAGGAGTAATTTTAATATCTAAAGAAAGACACAAGAAAGTGGAAGAAAAAGGATATAGATATTTTGTCATTAACACATTAACATTATTTACATTAATCTGTACACGTACCAATTGTCTAGTGGGGTCAGGGCAATGAGATAAGTTAAGTAATAGCGCAGTTGCATCCTCAAGTCCATCCTCGGAACAACTCTTACTGGTTAAAACCTGCACGGCCAACTTGAGGTGTCCCTCTGGCGCGGCGACACTTTGATCCTTATTGAGTTCAGTCTTCTTGTTCTTCGCACCGCCTTCTTGTCGCCGATAGGGATTCACTTCTGTCAAACCGATGGATATCAAAGACAGAAGTCGCAGCAATTTATCCGTCAGTTGACTGCTTCGCTTGATCACAGACCAATTGAGCATCGAGATAAGTTGACCGAATGCGGAAGCTTCAAATGTCGTTATGCCGTGTTCCGGCTCACTCCCCAAATTCGTATTCGAATGAGTCCTCGCGACCGATTTTCCTTTTTTAGACGCGCACGAATCCAATTTTAGAAGCAAATCCCAGAAGTCTGGGAGATCGCTCCTTCCTACTTTGGACACAGACTTGTTTTTCGCTCCACCCTCCTCTTTGCTGCCACTCACATCCTTCTCCTTACCACTATCTTTATCATCCAAATCCTTAGATTTGATTGGCACAAAATATCCAGGGAAACTCTTAGCCAGTGATATCAACAGTTCTAAAGTATGCCTGTAATTCAATAAAGCAGAATCCAAAATGTTTCATTAAAAATCTAAAGGTGATATAGATTTTTATAATAACTTTTTTTTACTTAAATCTTTAAAATATCTTAATACACTGACCTGCAGACGGTAGGTGCTGCCTGCGGATGAATTGCGATAATATTACCTTGTCTTTCAGATTTCTTACCAGCATGGCGTATTATGTGGAATACATTTGCTCTACAGCCGAGTGCAGCATCGATACTAATATTTAGCCACGATTGTGTGTTATTTCTTTGGTCAAAAATCTTTGGAGAACTGTAATAAATTATCAAGCATTATTATTATGTTATGATAAATACATCGCGTTCCGTTTAGAATTCCCAAGTGGCAAAAATTGTACCATAGATCCATGGGAGTATTTAATAATCCTTTTCTCTTGAATTTTCCACCAAAATCTGCCATGATATCCTTATTCTCATCGTTACTCCTTTCCATGATGCTCAGCAATGCTTTCACTATCCACTCCCTTGTGCTGCCGTGATAGCAAAGATTTCTGATAACTCTGTGAAGCCTAAGCGTGTTAATTTTTGGCTCGTCGACAAATAACAACACCAGCAGGCACGCCATCGATTCATGATCAAGTAATTGCCGGCCTCTTAATCGTAAGCCAGCGCCTTGGTGAGCCATATTTGTATCGCCGCGTGCATTCCAGGCATTCCATTGAGATCTTTGAGGTACTGCGTGAATAGCATATCGTGTGCCGCCTCCGCGAGCTGTAAATGTATTGCAATTTTTGTATAAAAATAACTCTACTTACACAAATTATTAATGATATTTGCGTGTGCGTAATCTAATATTAATTATAACAGAAACTTACCTCTTCCAGAATTTCTTAATATGCTCGAGAGAGCGGTATTGCTTTGACTAACATGATTGAGAAATCTTTCCTGCATCATGTGTCGATTACGTGCTTCCCATTCCCTCCTCAAATTTTGAGCTTCTTGAGCTAACTCCGGGGGAAGGACGGATATTTGGGACTCTTCCATGTCAGTTAGAATCTACAGAGATAATTGTCAGTAAGTAACCACTGTCGAAGAAAACAGTATAAATCCGTTCGAGAATATAACTATAAAATCTACTAACAGCCTGCCGAAGTGAAGGTTGCAGATTTTGGAAGAAGGCGGCAGCATCGACGGGATCCTCCGGATTTGCCGAGGCGGCCGCGTGTCGTTGCTGCTCCATACGTTGTTGCGCCAAGACCTCCTCCTGTATGGCCGGGGGCAAAGCAGCCAGGAACTCGGGATTTACTTCAACCGGCCCGCTTAGTTCCTCGACCGCAGAAGTCTGTGCGCGTTGCCTCATACGTTGCAATCTATCAACATATTATTTAATGATTGTTTACATATTGTTGTATGATCGTGATATATAAACGTCGAAGCAAGACCATTAATTTACCTGAGCTGCTCGGCAATAACTTCGTCGCGCATATCTTCAGGCAGAGCAGCCAGGAACGACGGGTCTACACCGTCCGGCAATTGTTGTTCCTGATTGCTGGATTGCTGTTGTGGCTGCTGTTGCGACGGTTGCTGCAACGACTGTTCTGAGGTACCTGCCGCGGTGGAAGTCTCGGTCGTAATTGAAGACGTCGAATCTTGATTAACGATGTTAGCGCTGCAATAACATTTATGTTAATTCTGCTGTAATCTACACTCACGTGCGTGCACGATACTCACTTTCGTTCAACACGCCGTAAGTCAATGTCACTAGTTCGACACTGGCTATCGTCAGTCAAGAGTCTACGGATCCAATCGGCCGAATCACTGCTTTCCCTCGACAGATCCTCGCTAGTTTCTTGACCAAAATCTACTACCAATGGTGTAGCCGAAGTACGGTTAGACGATGACTCAGTGACATTCGACGTCTCTGAGTTACTTCGTCCAGGCTGTCCTGCTGGGGCAAGATGTGTAGGCGCGTCATTAGACACATGTAGGTCTAATGACGAGAGAATATTAGTATACAGAATCTGAATAACTTGGTGGATAATAATAATAATTAATTGGTTTGAGCAAAAGATTCAGATTTCTAAAGTAGTCGCTTACGACATAGAACGATTAACACAAAAATACAATAAGAGATGTCTTTATATACTTTAAATGAAAGATCTCAATTAAGAAAACAATAGATATATTACTTAGTCTAATCGTTGCTTCTGAAGTGCACGGTCCAAGTACAGAATCGACGATACTTTCAGCCAGCTCTAATGTGGGATTTCGATTTGCCGTACGTGGATCACGACTGTCGGACGTTGACTGCTCCTCCGGCGGTGGTGGAGGTGGTCGCTCCTCGTCCTCTTGAACCGTCACTTCCATTTCACCTGTTACATCTGGTATGTAAAAAACACATAGAAACACGCGTATAGAATATTCATTAAAAATAAATATAAAAAATTATCTCGCGTTGCAGCTGTACCGATTATGTCCTCCTCCGGAGTACGCTCCTGTCTTGTAGTTTCTACCGCAGTTTCTTCTCCGGCTACAAGCGGCGTCACGTCAGTTCTTTGAGAGGTTGATGCAGATGGTCGCTGTTCGTCAAGTGTCAAACTTGGTAATGCAGCTAAAATATTAAATGCACAGTTTAAAGAGAATCGATGAGAATCGTATTAGCGCGTTTAAATTTTGTTTTGATATATGTGTCGTGAGTTTTTGTGTAGAAGGGAAAATATTCGGGCGTATTTATATACATATATTTACATTCTGTATTATTTGAACGTTCTTTCTCTTCTTTACTATCCTTTTCGTTTTCTTTCTCGGATCCATGTTGTTTTTTACGTTTCTCCTTACGCTCGGCGAGCTCAGCATTCCTATGCTTTTCCAGCCCAGGTATCAACTTGTGAACAACACCTTTCCAACACGAAAAATTAATAAAATTGTACCATGTATAAGACATAAAATTAACAAATTCCTTCGTTCTTACCAACGCAACAATCAGGTTGAGAATCTCCGTCTAATTGTTTGCTCTCTTCGATCCACCAGTGTAATGCAGTTGGTATGTTATTCAAGGTTGCGGCAAGGCTCGGACCAAAGAGATACCCAGATTGATCCTAACGACATTAAAAATTTAAGAATTACAATCTTTTTTATACATCCGTTTATGTCTTTATTTATACTGCTCTTTCATATTACACAGTGTACGTACGACATAATCGATCTGTTCTTCCTCTTGATTAGTGAATATTCCCAATCCATTATCCATTACGACCACCCGGGTATCCCTAAAACTCGATGCCAAAACTTGACTAGCAGATAAAGGGAGTGTCTGCGCTGCCGGACCTAAAAGTCTGCATCACATATGTTAAATAATTAGACCGTTTATTTTAATAGTCACGAAACACAATATGTTTTACTAACATATACCTTTGTAATATTACAGGTGGATTTGAACTACGTGGATTGGATAGCTGGAGATACTGATACCGCCTGTGTCGTAGAGCACGTTGCGTTCTAGTACTCGCAGTGTCCAAACTTCCTTGCGATATTAACAGTGGGTGAGTACTGATGCCTGTATCAGAATTATCGCAATTATACTCTTACAATCACGCAAGAAATTAGTTGAAAGATAAAAGAAAAAAAGGAGAGAAAAAAACACAGTCGAACGTTCATATCGACACCCCTGTTCTCGACCAGCTCAAGCCTTCGTAAACTAAGATTACGGACACTTACACGGACATTAACACGTTCATTCTACGTTAGGAAATCCATGCAGTAGAAATGAAAATTGAAGGGGAAACTGAAGTCGAGAATAGAGAGGTTGCTCGGTCCCGATTAGTCAAGAATAGGGGAATTTCCGACTGTAATTATCTATTTTCGCTCCTATTTACCGTTGTTCTCAGAACCTGCAGGGGGCTCTTCAAACAGACCTAATGGTAACGGGAATGTGGTATTCCATGGAAGACTAGGTCGCGTATTAACTGGCGTCGATGTATTCGCGATGTCCTGATTTTCAATGTTGTGTTGTATCATTACAACATTACCACCGTCGCGCTCGGAAGAGGGAAACATACGAAAAACGCCGCCCTCCCCAGAGTCCTCGTAAAATTCTATTCCATCCTCTTCATAATTAGACGAGCCTTCTTCCTCTTCTTCCTCCTCTTCCTCATTTTCTTCACCTATAATAATGTAAATGAGAATAAGAGATACGATCTTTCTACTTCGGTTGCTATTATCATGTATCAAGTCGGATTATCTACCATCATCTTCCTCTTCCTCCTCTTCGTCCTCATCGTCCTGTACCTCGTCCTCATTATCGTCGGACGGATTGCTATCGGAGTCCGAGTCGGAGCTCATTAAGTCCTCCTAAAATAAAATTCATTGTAAACTCAGAAAATAAAACGGAAAGTATACTAATTACACGAGAGAAAATGAAAAAGTGACGTTACTCTTACTGTGGTATCTCGAGTCGGATCAAAATCGCCCTCCGCGTCGCGCATTGCGAGGCTCTCATCGTCAATGTCCATTGGCCTATGCGGGCGAGAAGATTGTTCTTCCGCCACGGCCGAGCCGTCCCTGGAAAACAGTACACTACTTGATTATAAGTACTGTAGCTTTCACGAGCTTGAAGGGCTCATTAAACAGATAAAAAAAAAGATTCGCGAACGTGTGCAACACAGAAGACAAAAACACACATAAGCAGCCAGGAAAGGAAATACATATCATGCTTAAATTAAAAAGAAAATCTATATCTGTATGTGTGTTCGACTGACAAATTGTACGATTGAATCTTGTACATGTGTGTTACAAAATGAAATCGCATAAAATACAATCCGTGCAAAGAGAGTACTCTGCTGATATCTGTTAAATGAAAGACACTGTCACTATGCGATATCTGTACCACATATGGGCATATCACTTGAAATTTTTTTATTCATACATTTATATTTAGTAAGATATTTTTTTTTCTGCCATGTTGATGTCATTGCTGCGTAGATACATCTTAATCAAACACAAAGAGAGTGAATTTACTTGATTTGAATTGCATGACGTTCATCGAAATCTGATTAATCGTTAATTTGCCTCTTGTTACCTCTCGAGTAGCTGATCCATAATATCCTCCAGTGCAGCCTCATCCCCTTCCTCGTGTACCTGGCTCTCCGAAGTCGGTTCCAAGCTTTCCGCAGTCACAGAGATATCGTGCTCAGTGTTCTCGGCGTCCTCGTTCGCTTCCTCGCCCACGGCGTGCGTAGCCTCGGAGGTCGTGGTGCCAGTCTGTTCTCCAATCGGCTCTTCCTGGACCGTCCTGTTTTTCGGCTTCGTAAATTTGTTATTGACCGCACCCGGCATTGGTTGATTGATAATGCGCGACAAGGTCTCGAGTGGTTTCAACGCGGCGTTAATAGTGCCGGCCATATTCGGACTCGACAGATCGAGACTGTGCGGTATTTTGGCTAGATCGGTGATTATGCCCTTTCTCAGCATTATTCTAACGATGTAATTGACATTGTTGTACTGGTGGGCCCTCAAAGAAGCTCTCAGCTGCGTATGCGACATATTCGGCGGACAACTGTCGATCATCGTAGAGATCAGTCCGATTAGCAACTGAAGCTGAGCGTGCTTCTCGGAACTCTCCGGAAGGGCGAGCGTCCTCGTCAAGGCTGCCTTCACTTCAGTCACCAAAGTTGTCTGCACATCCGGCGAGTGATTGCACGAGGCTATAGCTGCGATCAACATTCTTGCCATGCTGCTGCACGTTCGATCGCCCGAATTTTCCGGCGACATCGGCAAAAGTTTATCTAGTAAGAACGCTAAAGCCGTCGTGTCTTCAGATACCATCTCACTTTGCCCAGCTCGGTACGTATGTTCGGTGATAAGACTAGCTACGGCGCCGTAAGATCTCACAGCCTCCGCCAGTATCTTCAATATCGCAGACTTAGTCAAGATGGGCTTCTTTGCCTCCTCCGGCTCTACCTTGCTGTTGTTACCGATGTCGGTATAAATTTTTAGAGGGATAATTTGCGACACTTGATCATCGTCGTCCAAGGGATCGTTGGTGGTCGTTGCGTTATTCCTCAGCACATCTCGCCGTGACGACGTCGACGAGGACGTATTACCTATCGATGAGGTCGCCGCGTGTGACGTCTTCTTTTCGGGGCTCGTTGGGGTTGTCGACCCGTCATCCGACGACACAGGCATCGGTTTAATTAACGCGTTCAACATATCACGAATAACACCTACGGATACCTCTTCCACCATCGGTAATGCTGGAGAGTGACTAGGAGGTAAGGCTTTAACGACTAGCCTATTGTCAACATCATCTTCTGCAAAACGACAAAGATACGATTAGGAAACAAAGTCGCCAAAAATATTGCTACTTCATATCAATGGCTGCAGAGTCCACGCAGAGACCAAGACCAAATTAATTAAAACTCACTTTTCAAACAACTTATGTCAACTCTAAGGATATTCTCGCACACTTCTTTGTATACTTCCGGATTGCGGCAAACGGCGCTGCTAATTTGCCGCGTCATGAAAAGAATCTCTTTGTATGCAGGAGGTATGTTGCTCTGTGTGCGCGCACGAATCACCTGAAACAGAGGCAGACGAATAATACATTGTTACATGGATGGATTAGTACACGCGAAACTGTATCGAAAGGACAAACGTAGATACCTTCTCCATCGCGAGGCGAAGCGTGCGCGGCTCTTCAAGAGTATGTCGTATCAGTAACGTGCAGAGGTTGATGCAGCCGGTGAAACTGCACATCTGTGTCATTTCGAGGAGTAACTTAACGCCTCCCTCACGCGCGAACACCTCGGCATTCCGATAATCTCTTGTCAGACGTAGACATACTTTTAACACTGCATGTAACGCGTCCCGATCGACTGGGATCGCCAAAAACTTTACACACGCACTGTAACATAAACGAACAGATATTTATTACTTCACTCAGTTTTATGTACCAAGTATTTCGTATAATAACGCATGGTCACAAAAAGAAACATTGCAGAAAATGATAAACCCAGAGGAGCGTTAATGTCAATTAATCATACAGCATCCTAGAAACTAGTATTACGTGTACATTTAAAATGTATTATTCAAGTTAAATATCTGTACGATCGTTAATGTAGATCTCTTATCTCTCACCGTACAATACTCGGTGCTATACTAGGATCCAATCCCTGTACCACAGTATTTCGTCTCTCCTCTCCTACCGGGCTCTCGTCAGTGTCCATATTCGAATCCGAACCAGAGCCACCGTCCTCTTTGTCCGTGTTCAGCTTGAATCCCATCGTGATGGGTCTTCTGTTATCACTGTCTTCATTCACTTGAGTCATGCAAGAGAAGGTGATGAGATATCGACGCCGACTGCATGATATCCGTACACTGGACTCGCCTGCCCAGTACGCGTCGTTGATAATTCGATTGTTCATTGGCGAATAGAGGGTCCACTTGCCAGTGCTCAGGTCAAACCATTTCCACGCTCTGGTTGTAATCTTGTGCATTATCTGCTTCCGCTGCGTAAGAGTGGCCACCTTTTCTAAACGATCGATGAGTAATAAGAGAGGCGCCAGCCACTTAGGTGTCTTCATGCTCAACACGGCGCTGGTATCCTTGCAGTCTTTAGCGATTCTGTTCTTGTTCGCGGTAAGCGGCGCCTCGCTCACCACCAGCAGACGCACAAGCTTATCCAGTATCGCGCATTCCTCTACTATTAAAGCGCATGGCACTCTCATCTCCTGGAAGGAACCTTCGAAGAAGAGGGTGTACAGATAAAGGCGACCGGACAGCTTGTTCGCCTCCTCGCACTCCACCAGCCTGGCGCCGGCATTCTCGTCCTGGCTCTCGGCGATGTCGATCAGATAGTCCACCAGACGACCGACCTCGCGTATCAACTGCCGTAACGTATCGTCCCGCCACTCGTCGCCGTTTCTCTTCGTGATCGTTACCAACAGATCGCAAATCCTGTACACCGTGTCCGGCATGAGGTCCAATAGATTGAGACACTGGCCAAGCGCGCTGCGCGTGAACTCGTCTATGCTCTCGGTGATGGTAGTCTCGCGCGCGGGCGCCTCCTCGATGCCCGAGATCTTGCGCGTGTCCGTGTCGCCGAGCGACATCGCGATAGCGTGCATTATCTGATCGTCGTCCGCCAGTTCTAAATCCATGATCAAGCCCTGGCCGCTGGCGTCGCTCACTGGAGCATCAGGTCTACGCAGAGTCGCAGGATTTGTCAGGAGGTAATCGGTCGCCTGTTCCACGGTCATCGTGTGCAACAACGCTTCTATGCAGTGCGCGCGACTGAAGCCCATGTCCATCAGTTGTCTCAGATATTCCGGATTCACGTCCGCCTCTGGCTCGTCTCTACGTTCGGTTCCGCTGCTTCTGCTGACGCCACTCGCGCCGCTACCGCTAGCTATCGCGTTGTCTCCTCCGTTCTCCTCCTTTTCGGTGCGCTCCTTGATAATCTTCTCGCCGCGTAGAATGTGTCGTAAGATCGATAGAATAGACTCCGTCATGCGAGCTCCGTAGTTTTTCAACGGCTTTTTGCCCCACATCAGCATCACCGCCTCGAAGGCTTTTTTATGAATGTCAATGAGGTATCTGATAGGATCGAACGTTTCGCACACTTTGTAGATTCCCGTGCACTTTGACGAGACCACGTGGGGCGAGTCCAAAATGGCCTTAGGATTGACCATTTTCTCCAGCAGCATCAGCCAGGCGTCCAGAAACTCGCCAGTTCCGTCAGGTAGATTAGGATGTTCCAGTCCCTCGGATAATGTAAACTGGCCTCCGCCCGACAATGCCCAGTGAAAGGTAGAGAAAAATGCATTCTGACCGTTTAGCTTAACAAATTTCTGAAGCATCAGGTGATAGGGATGTCTCTTCTCGTCGAAGAGCATCGGTGAGGTGAATCCCACTGAGCATATGAGGAAGGTGAGCTTGAACTTGGGAATCGGTGACGGGGGTAATTTATCCCACGATAAGCCGCGCGTCAGCAAGCAGTTCAACGCGGTAGCAACGCTTCGCGCCGCCTGAGAGGGCAACGTGGGCGTCAATGGCATCTGCTGTCCTCTACGTTGTCTCACAGGAGAACCCATACAAAGCTTGACAAGCAGACCGAATAACTCTGAGAGTGCTCTACCGAGTCTTGAAGAAGCGCCAAGTAATGGTTTAATGTACTTCAGTTGATAGTTATTCGGCCTGTCGGTGCTTACGTTCGGTTTATCGTCGACCTCCATTGGCACTGGCGGCGGATCTGTGCTAAGAGCTTCCATGGCCGTGGTCATCCCGTTACTTCCCATATCCGAAGATGCAGTAGCGGACCAGGAGGAGGACGAAGGCTCGCCCTCGGTTTTTAACTCGGGTGGCATCAACTTGTTCATGTCCTCTTTACCAAATTCGCATCCGGCCGGGATAATATCCTCGCTACACAACGCAAGTAGCAATGTACTTTCCCAAACGAGAGACATATAAAGCTCCGATAAACCTTTGAGAACGGTCAAGCCCAACTCGGAACCCCAGTGATTCATAGAAAGATTTCGGATATCACTTTGACTCGTACGGCAAACGTGAACGAACATCACAACGTATCCGTGAGCTGCATTCATAGCGTGCAATAAAGGCGTAGCAGTATCACTTGTAAATGCAGTCTCCAAATTTGGCGCTGACGCAAGTTCATGTAGTAAAACCGAGCCGCCGGGGGATTCCATATTGCTGTGAAGTGGCTTCAACAAATTTAGCACTTCATTTAATTGCGACAAACCTGTCTTGAGTACCAATGGTTCGTTTGCGAGGTTCTGTAAACGCCAGATTACATTTACGTTAATACAATTACATTAAGAACGTGTATCGTTAAGAAAAATAATTGTACGAAAATCAAACGTACCAAAATACTTTTGCACACCGAGGCTACAGATTGGGCCGCTTGTGCGACAGGATAATCAACAGGTAAATTAGGTAAACCCAAAATCGATAGTAGTGGAACGAGTCCTTTCTGAGCAACAAATTCTCTGCAGTGATCGTCAGTTGAATTGTTGCTCAGTATGGCATCCACAAATTTCATAACGTTGTGAATATATTCCACTAAAGCAATGGGAGTCTTCTCTCTTGGTTGAGGAGGTGGTCCAGGCTGCGGTGGCGACATACTAGGTTGTTCCTCTCGTTGAGGATGCGAACTCGTGCTCGCTTCCTCCTCATCCTCTTCCTCCTCATCGCTACTGCTACCACCACCTCCTCCACCGCCACCACCGGAGTCTCCTACTCCGACGCCGACTGATTGACCAGATGTTTGACGATGTCCAGAGGCCGTGTTTGATGGCGAATTTTCGGATTTACTGGCGGCACGCCAACATATGTATCGCGGATCACAGCCCAATACGCACAATTCTTCGAGTAACTAGCAAGTGAAAAAGAAAAATAAGTATTTGAAAAATACATGTGTACAAATAATTAGTTATTAGAAAGTACAGTTTGCAAATAACACCTTAATTATAGCCGCAATAGCGTCGACTTTTAAGCTTGGTTGGTGCCTCATCAGCTCATCCATGGCATTGCCTAGGTTCGAGGCTGTATCGCCTAACGGATCGGCGCTTCGTCGTCGTCGCATTGCCGAAAGATAAACGGGCGAGAGAAGTACTTTAAACAAGCGTTCGAATGGCCGCCGCTTCACAAAAGATTCAAGACCACGTTGATTTAAACAGAGTGCACTGAACACATTAGGTAAAGAGCCCAATACTTCTCTAGTGGCAGGAACCTAATATAACAATTGACAAAAGTGTTCTTAATATCATACAATGAAAACATACTCTTCTACCTATAAAACACCAATTCTTCACACTCACTTCTTTTATGAGTAAAGCGTGGAGTACAACATCAGTCAAGCCGTTATCTTGTAGGGATGATAGCAATGATGGTTCTTGGAAAACATACACAGTCACGACATCGGTAGCAAGTAAAAACAACGAAGGACCGTAATACTCTGAATTGCTTATAATGTGCTTCAGAGAAGATGGTAGGGTACCCTCCATAACGTGTCGAATGCTGTCGGAAAATGCCGGATCCTGAATTGCTTTCTTAAGAAAGTTCAACATCGACTTCAGGAGCGCTGCTCGTTGTGGTAAGCATGTTTTGCCGGTCTTAGCGGCAGAGTAGTCTGGCTGCTGTTCGCTCTTCTCGTCCGCTTTAGCAACCGTATTTTCGTCTTCCGATATCTCCATAGGATTAGACGACTCCTCTCGTTCATCGAATGTCTCGTGTTCGCGGCGCGACGTGGAAGATGCCTCCTCCCTTTCTGCCGATCTTTCACGCGAGGTTTGCGGAGCATCTTGATAGAGCAATGGCTCAATTTCAAACGGCTGTTCTTTCCTACACACGTTAACTTCCATATCTAAACGATTGATGAAGCTCGCTAAGCCACTGTGAGTTTGAAAACCTTGCATGTCTATGTTTGTTATTAAATCTATCACGCGCACTGCTCTTGTTACAAACTGCAAAAGAAAAGAGATGAAATTAACAAATAAAGATAAAACCCATTGAATCGCAACTTCTTTTACTCATTAATACTGAATTGTAAGAAAATGTACGGTGTTAAATAGTACCGTTATATGTTCCAGTTCACTTCCTGGCCAATTGATGACTTTCAAAAGGCTCTCCATCATGCCGCAGCTTACGAGAGCCTCTCCACCCGCTTCGTAACTTGCAAGATGATATAAAAAACTAAACAAGGCTGTCGCAAGCGGAAGAGGAAATGGCTGCCCATCAGGTTGTGGCGAGGTTAACGTTGTTATACAAGTACGAACCAAAACGGGCAAAAAGCCGTGATACGAGCTAGCGCCAGTGACGTCAATAATCATATTCAATCGCGAACCAGGTTTTCTAAAATCACACGGGTAAAGATTAGCATATCCTATCAGCTGTCGTAAAACTGTACGAGATAAAGAAATAATTTACACTCACTTAGGGAAGTGTGGATTCCGATCCAAGTGTATAATGCTCGTAAGAGTCCGCAACGCTGCCGCACGAATCTCGACGAGATGAGTATGTGGCAATTCCAACAATTCAACCAGTTCTTCGAGAAGTCCGGCGTGGAGAAGACTATGCGCATTTTCTTGCAGCGCGTTGCTGTACACAAGCACGGATAGTGCTTGCAACCGTGCCTGTACGCACTGCAATCGTCTTCGATAATCCGAAAAACTATGCGCTAGTCTTATGTGTGTCAATAGAGCCATCTAAGAACAAGTTCCAAGCGCGTTAAAGAATATCCTTCACACAGCAAGGAGACCAATTAAAGTCTAAACATCCTTACCTGTCGTTCCTGAGGTACGTTATAAACTTTCAACAAATCATTCATGATCTGTGCTGGGGTTTTTCCGAGTTTATCAACATTTTCTATATGTATATATGTTACAAGATTCATTTGACCAACTTTCTTTGTACTAGAGAGTGATGTACCAGTTGCCGATGGCTCCGCTACAGTCGGATTTTCCGCATAAAATTCGAAGTGTAACGTTGTGGCGCTCGCTGGAAATGGCTGTAAGTTAAACAATAATTCATTTATAAAACTGCGCTCCATTGTACATTGTTGTACAATAATTTTACACGCGTGCTTACTTTCTCTGGAAATTCCTTGCAGCAGTCTGCCAAACCAAAACCGTTCTCCTTTCCTCCCCAACTCTATAACGAGTTATTATTTCATAAATAGAATTAACTCATATTGCTATATATAATTTATATAAAATATAAATTAAAGTTACTAACCTCTGCTAGGTGAATAAGCCTGCTGAGCAAAGCCTGCCGTTTGTCACTATTTAGACGTGTAATAAAATTACTGCGTTTACTAAACATGTACAGAAGATTTAATACACCGAGGACTACATTCATGTTACAACTTGATAGTAAAGTAACCAAGTGTTCCATGCTGTTGTACAAATGCCGTGAGAATGAATGCTCAATTAACAACGTTGTGAAGTGGAGAACCCAGAGAAGCAGCTCTTTCGCCTGCGCATCAAGTTAATAATATACAAATTATTTTATTAATCGGCTTGTAACTTATAGATTACGTCAAGTAACATACGAAAGTGATCTCAATCGATTGGCGCCAATAGAGGCAAATCGCTAAAACAGACCTCTCGATTTTGAGGAAGATCACATGCTAATTCCCATGGATTATCAGGACTCCTTGCTGCAGCTTCTTCTAAAATACTGTCACTGAGATCTAAGACATCGATCCAATGAAACAATTCGCACTTTCCGAACGTCCACGCGTCTATCTGCTTCAGTTCTTCCAGCAGCTCCGCATGCGAGCAAGAGCGCAGTTTGCTTATGAGTGCCTGACATTCTGCCGGCTAAACACACAGGTCAAATGATTAGTCTTAATACAATAAGCTAAACAAAGAGTACGCGCGTGTACGTATATATACTGCAAACTTTTACATTCCAAGAAACAATGTACAGGTAATCGAGATTAGTCTACAAAATCATGTCGAAGCTTATATTGTTCACAAAGTTCCACTTCAACGTACTTGTACGCACAATAATTAATATAAATGTTTTATATATACGTATACAGAAAAAGTATAAAATTGCACAGTCTATCGGAAAGAAATTCACTGGCGCTTGCGTTAACGCGTGAATCTAAATTGAACCGTTTAAAAGGTTCACCGAAATAAACACCGTGTATAATACTTACCACTTCGGAAGTGCACTTTTTCAATCTACTGCGATCGATTTTCATTTTGGTGTATTAACGAATCCTTCCCAAATTTAATATCTATAAAATAAAAGCACAAACAACCGCGTTATAAATTTCATAATATCTCAAGTGAGTGATGAATATACATATATATATAAGTAAAATATCGCGAGTTCTCGACGTGATAAAATAATCCTTGCGTCACTGATGGCGTCTGATAGCACAGGAAAGTACAAAAGCTTCCCTTTTCTTTGTTATTACAAGAACGCTTGTGTGAAAGCACAATTAGTCATACTATCCTAATAAGATTGCCACGTTCCACAGATATCATATCAAAGTGGCATAATGCCAGGAGATATAAAAACTCTACGTAACAAAACGCTACAGCTCCAATTCGTCTACACGGGCGTTGTAAAATCTTCCCAAATGCATCCGTTCACCAGCTGTAACGTGTCAATGAACGATCCAACGGTATTCCAGAAATTTCTAGAAGGCCCAAGATTCTTCCTCCGCACGAGAGAATTACAAAAAATTACATAATCGGAGACACGTCGCTAAGGGCGCACGTACATTTTCATTAACACGTGACTTTTGCGAGAACGCACGGATCCCAAGAATGGACAGATCAACTGATCTCTGCGACTCATGCATGGATCAGGCGACAAAAGAATCACACGTAAAGGGACTACAATTAAGACAAGTATAAAGTTCGATGTATATATGTGCGTGTATAAAGAAAAGCCTAATGTGCTCGTGGCATTCTCTGAACCATGTGCGCAGCTAAGAGAGTTCGGACTTGGTTCTTCCGAAAGATCCTGGAATTACTCCTAAGACGCTCCTTCCACTTCCGTGATCCCAAAGCCTGATCTACACTGTGCTCCCCGCATCTAGAAAGATTTTATTTTATACAAACAAGTCAAAACGATTAAAACATTTGTCGACGGCGTACGATTGTACGGTGTACATTTATCGACTTCTGCAAGTTTTTTAAACGTACAGACGTAGAAAATAGAATGTTGCCAGGCGCAAAGAGCACATTGCGGTCTAAGCGTAAACGTTTACGTGGCTTCACGATGATGCGCGTACGTTCTATGACGAATTAGAAGAACACGTGCGAACGTGCGCGAGCTCAGTTGGAGAAAGAGAGCAAATCGCACTACGGCGAATAGGCTGTCTCGTGTATCCTCGCGATTTCAACGAATCGACACGCGATCGCACAACAATGATCGAACGCGACGTTACGAAACGTATCGCAACATGGAAGCGACTCCTTTTTTTTCCCCTCTTCCTTCTTCGAACGCTCGGGGCTTATCTGGGTCGTCCTACCCTTTGTGTCACGCGTCGGTTCATCCCTCGGGCCCGCAGGACGCTCGGCTCCTCGCCCTGGATCGGCCGCGGGCGGCGCGAGGAGGCGGGATCGCGTGGAGTTCTCGTGCGCGCGAACGATCACACTTTAATCTGCACAGTCATCAGCGGCACGGGGGAGAATCTAACCTATTCCGCGCGGCGCAGGGACACACAATGGTCGAGGGCCCCCGCGAGAACGAACAACACAGAGCACACACCGGGATCGAGTGACAACACCCTGGCGGCGATCGGTCACACTGCCAGCGCGCACGGGAGACCCGTGCGCCCTCGTAAATAAACGTTTGAAGGTGAAAAGAGGCGTGCGATGCGCACGGTTTTCGAATCGCGGCGACGGTTAGACGCGCGACGGGGAAGAGTCCCTTTGCCGTCGGGGACTCGCCGAGGGAGAGGAACAACGAGAGGGAAAGGGGGGGAAAAAAAGGGAAGAAGAAGAAAAGACCCGAGAGAGCGAGAGGGAGACGCGCTCGCGGAGAAAGGGGGGAAAGGAGAGTGAGAGAGCGACGTAACCCCTTCTCTCCCCCCTCTACCCACACTCTTTTTCTCTCTCTCTCTCTCTCTCACTCTCACCTGGCGATGAGCCGTCGTACTTCCGTGGCTCCGACCTCTCGCCGCGATAACGCGGCGCTGCCGCCACTGGTAGCCTCTTCCGTCGATGTGCTCGAGTTCCGTCCGATGCGCTTCTTCACGTCAGGAGCGTGGCGATGCGGCACGGGCATCGCGCTCGCGCTCCGAACCCGTGAACCCGAGATCACTTGTCGAGATCACTGCCGTTGTATGCTGCTGCTGCTACCGCGATCCTCGCCAACTCTTCCGTCATTAACACGCGCGGACCGCGACGGACCTCCTCTCGTGGTCGTCGTCACGTTGACGGTCGGCCGCGGCTCTCTACGCTTCGCGACGGAGACGGCGAGAACGCGGGCGGAACGTGACGGAACGAGAACGGGCGATAAGGAGGGGAAACGGTGGGAGACGGACGGAGCGCGATGGGGCCGGCGATCGGCGGGCGGGCGGGAGGGGAGGAGGAGGGAGGGAGGGGGAGAGTGGCGGAATGGAGGGCCGATAATTCTCGCCGTGTGCGCTCGCGGCACACGACGGTGTCAAAACAAAACCGCGGACGAGCGCGGCCGCGAAGGCGCTCGTCTCCCTCTCTCTTCCCTTTTATTAATTTTTTTCCTCCTCTGTTCTCTCTTCCTCCTCCTGCTGGTGCCGCTGCCGCCGCTCCTTTTCCTCCTATCGGCCGACGACGGTGCCGATCAGCGCCATTTTAGCGAGGCATCCCGCACGACGGCGTGTCGTCTCTCGTCTCCTTTAACCTTGGCGGAACAGACGGGATCCGCGCACGCTACACCAGAACCCCGGGCTCGACCGTCGTCGACGTTTTTCGAGCGCCGTTCGTCTCAGCCGCTCTCCGTCCCTCTCTCGCTCTCACTCACGCTCGCGCGAGCGAGTTGACGACCTCCTCGTCGCGGCACACGGTCACTCGTCTCGCTCGACGTCGTCGTCGTCGCGCGATAACTCGCGCTCTCGTCTCTTTCACGTATATACGTGTATTTATTGCGCACCGAGAGAGAGAACGCGCTAGCTCGGCTGCGTCCGCGTACACACGTATACACACACGCACGCGCGCACGCGCGCGCGCTCACCCGAACACAACCTCCTCTACGGGGGAAGACGTCTCGCCTCGCTCGCTCCGGCTCGAGAGGAGTCGCTCACGGCGAAACGCGGGCGATACGCGATACCGTCGACGCGCGAATCCCACGCACGTCCTCCGGTCCTTCCGCGCGCGCGAGATCCCTTTTTCTTCCCCCTTTTTATTCTCTCCCTGTCTCGCTCGCTCGCCTTTCCCCCTTGCACGATGCGGCGCACACAACAGGCCGATCCACACGTTGTCGTGTCACTCGCCTCGTCGAACGGGACGCACGCGATCGACGCGCGCGGTGCTTCCGCGCGACATCTCGCGAGCGCGTACTCGCGAGTCGCGATGCGAACGCGGCGTAATGCGGGGTCTACAATAGGCCTGTTCTTTATTACTGCACTACTGAACTAGTGCAATAAGTTAAAATGAAACAAATAGATTACCTCTCATTCCAACTCATTGCACCAGTGTGCACTAGTTCAGGGGTGCAGCAATAAAAAACAGACCCTATGTTTACACGGTACCCTAATCGGGTTTAATAACATCCGTAGTTAAGGGGCTGACCAATCGCAGTCATTCCATTCTTCTGAAGAATAGTTGTGATTGGTCAGTTTTATAACTACAGATGTTATTAAATCCGATTAAGGATGATGTGTAAACGTAGTCATTGAGTGCTGCTACACGGAACGCTTAATCGGGTTTAATAACATCTGTAGTTATAAAACTGGCCAATCACAACTACTTCTCAGAAGAATGGAATGACTGTGATTGGCCAGCCCCTTAACTACGGATGTTATTAAACCCGATTAAAGCCTCGTCTACATAGAAGCCGTAAAGTCGTAGTCGTAAGAATAGTCGACTGCGATTGGTCAATTCTTATGTATCTGACGAAATTGACCAATCGCAGTCAATTATTCTTACGACTACAACTTTACGACTTCTATGTAGACGAGGC
>NW_011967236.1:2291827-2306360 GCF_000949405.1 Vollenhovia emeryi | reverse complement strand
GAATTGACCAATCATAGTCATTGCTGTACATTGTTTGATTAATACACAACATTGTTGTATGTTGTGTATTAATCAAATAGTGGAAAATGCCAATGCGTTGTGCAATAGGTTGCAAAAGCAGCATTAATAAAGAAAGAACCACCAGATAGTAAATCAGGAAGAATGAGAAAAATTACATGCCATGCGTAAGTATGTACCTGGTTGTAGATTTTCACTTGATTTCAAAGGTAACAAGATGTCTTTTAGACATACATGTTCTCTGTGTATCCATTATATTGATTATATTTGTCTCGAGTTTTATCTTGCAATATACAATACATCTTCAGAGCTGTACTTGAGATGATATTATTTCAGAATATACATATGTATATGTATACATTTCGCTGTTAAAAAAGAAAGAGTATATCATTGCTTACGTTACATTTAAAAAATTTCAAGTATATAAATTACGATTCATTTGTTTCAATGGAAAAGTTTAACATATTACAGTTTTCTACAACTACGTACATTATAAGAAATAAAATTCTCTCAAGAGTACATCACTTTTTCGCCATTGTATTTATTACTATTTCAAATGTCGCGCTCCAGTAAGCCACGCCAATGTGGCGCTTACTGTTCCCCCCCTTACGTCTGCTTAGACAGACCGAGGGGAAATTGCTCCAGTTATTCTTCCCTCCACCGACGTCTCGAATCGCACGGCCCGCGATTTCCGCTCGACGTGCTCTCTCGCGTTGCACCGGTTGCACGCGAGCTGAATCAGCAGATACGTCACGTGTCGGCACGCGCAGCAATTTCTCTAATCGTAAAATGATGCGTAACCATTGCACACGTTGAGCTATATAAAATTACATACAACGTATATCACCATTATATAATTTTCAATTGTATAAAATTGTCTTTTATTGACGTCATGGGTTTGTCCACTTCCATTTTCTCGACCTTCTCGCAATTTGTATTACAAACGAGCTACAAAAATTTATAATGTATACGTAACAAGATACATACAAAGTTCCATTTAAATATTAGTTTATTGTTATTTACAAAATAAATAAGATTTAATAAAGTAGCTCAACGGGAAATTTACTCTGAGATTTAATGAAAATGTCAATTATCGAGATATACTCTCCCATAACGTAACGTTGCTCGCAGCGTATTCTCAGCGGCTCGTCAGGGTTCGTGCCGTGTATAAAACGATGTATCTCATCCAAGTAAAAATCTATTTTACTCGCGTAAAGCGGGCCGTTTGTTTCGTACTTCAATATGTTCGCGTCGACCTGTTCGACCAGGCGGTTCAGATACCGTGCTATATTTATTACCCCCAAAATCTTGTGCATTCCCGGCAACACCATAATGGGATCGAGTCCAATTGGCTTCCAAATCAAAGTTAAAGATATGTCCAGTTTTGCATTCTTATCGGGACGGGGCGGAAATTGGAACAGGCCGTGGGTAGCGAGCTCTTTAGGCAATGCGTTTGTCACCGTAGAATGAACGTACGTTGATGTAGAAAGACGCAGGCACGGCGATAGGAAATACAAGAGATGTCTGATGAAATTAATTGGATGCCGTGGATCGCAAAAGATAACAAGCTGCTGCTTAACAAATTTTGACTTTTCTGAAGGGTGTTCCGTCTTTTCTTCCTGGTGTTGAGTTTTCCATTGTAAGCGAGTCATTCGACTAGTTCTGCAAACAACAAATAATAATCACTTAATGATATATAAATAAATGTATCATTAAATTAGGATTATTTAGGTCGTGGCTCAGAGTTGTGCGCTGCTTTGATAAGCAGAGTTCAAATTCGACCAGAAATTGTTTTCAACTTCCACCTCTTGGAAGGAAGAGGTAATCTCGTTCTATTTAGAAATACAGAGAAGTTTAACACTCAACAATCAAGCACGGTGATTGATCAATCCACCTTAAGAAATTCTGCTTATTTAAACCTCTACGAGGCCCTATGCTCCCCGTAGGAATCCTTTTCCTAGTAGCTCCTACTAGGAGTGACAGGATTTACACGCAAGATTGTTCAGAGATCTTGTTTCTCGCAATTAATAATCTTGCTCTATTTTTTTACTTCTACGAAAATATACTCTAACATAAATACCTTAACAATGATATTTACTTCTCTAATCGACATAGAGGATTATTATGAACCATTTCCATGTCCACCTTTGGCCCAACCAGATCCCGTATATTGTTCAAGCCGTATTTAATCATTGTTGGTCTAAATAAAGAAGTAAAGCGCCGTTACGTCTTTGTATTATTTAATTGCGGCGTCATACGTGTCTTCATACCTTTCTAACGACAAGCCCCATGCAATGACATTTACATCAGGCGGCAGATTCATCGGCAATATCATTTCAGGCCTGAACATACCGCTGTTGCCAATCTCTATCCACTTGTTCAGACCATTATGGAAACAGAATATTTCCATGCTCGGCTCGGTGTACGGATTATACGCAGGTTTGAACTGAAGCTGAGTGATGCCCAGCTTGCTGAAGAATTCGTATAAAACACCGATGAGATTGCCCAGCGTAAGGTTGTAATCGGCAATGACACCTTCGACTTGATGAAACTCGGCAAGATGCGTCGCATCTAGAGTCTCATTGCGGAATACTTTATCAATACTGAAGTACTTGACCGGCTTAAACTCTCCCTGCAAAACATTTTTCATCATTTTTTTCACATTTTTCATTTTTCAGTGTCTCTGGAGAAGATCAACTTGCTACATTTTATCACTCGACCGCGTACCTCCTGCATGAGTTTATACAACATCCGCGCGCTGTTGGACGTCGTATGAGTGCGCAGCAAGTTTTTCTGTGCCTCCTCCAACTTCCAGTCGTACCTGTAACCCTGAGATCCGTACGCTCCTTT
Source organism: Vollenhovia emeryi (assembly GCF_000949405.1). Taxonomy (NCBI): domain Eukaryota; kingdom Metazoa; phylum Arthropoda; class Insecta; order Hymenoptera; family Formicidae; genus Vollenhovia; species Vollenhovia emeryi. Next base: position 2,303,492 of record NW_011967236.1, on the reverse strand, counting down.
GCTGTGAACGGTCTTCACTTTTTCGAGATACTCCATGGGGAACTTGGTGCTAGTACGTGGTTCTAAAAGACAAAACTGATTTTTTATCCGCGCCTCTCGAGCGTTACTTTATATGTCGGTCTATGCTGGGGTACCAGAGATGAAGAAGGTGTCGTGCGCATCACGAGCAGGATGTTGCTGCGGCTGGAAGAGAGCGTCGAAATTCCAGAAAGAACTTTCCACGTAATTATTCGTCGGCATTTCCGTAAATCTGAAATAGAGTCATTTTTGCGACGTTACAATGACTAGTTCTGTTTAGCGCTAAAATCTAGACTCTTAATACGAATCCTGCGACGGAAGGGCGACGTCACTTACCCCATCTCCACGAAGATCTTCCTGAATTCTTGGCGAACTTTTAACAATGGATGTAAGTGGCCGATTTGAAGCGACGCGCCTAGAGCCTCAAAGTTGTACGGTTTGAACTTCTTGTCCTTCCACGCGCCACTTACCAGCAGATCCGACGTCAGGTCTGCTTCCAGCTTGTCTACTTTTGTGGAAAAGTTTGGCCCCTTCTCGAGATGCATACTTTTAATCACCCTGTCGTCGCAAGAAGTGAAAGTTGAAAATGTAAGTTAACGACTAAAGCCAATGGCACGCAATACTATTTTTCCTGTTAGATTGCCTACGTGAACCAATAAGGATGCAGAGTGTTAGATCAGGTGACTTAAGGCTAAATCCTGACTGGCTCTCGTCAACAATCCAGTAGGAAAAATAGTATCGTGTGCCGTTGGTTTTACTGTAAGAAAAGGGTAGATAATTTTACATTCTCCTTTACACATATCATCCTGGCTTCAATGTCTTTTAACTCTGATCCTAGTTTGTCTCTTTTCCAGGGGACAGTTAGAAGGAGACAAAGGATAAATTAAACTAAAGCTCCAAGTTTAACGACGCTGAAAACCAGGGTCAGTCTTATCTTATGTCACTTACACCTCTTGCAAAAGCTTCCTCTTCTTGTACTCTGCCTTAACGTTTTCCGGGACACTCGTGAGATTCTTCAGGTGTGTCCGCGTGACGTCTTCAATGGACGGTACCTTCTTTCTTACCATAGGGACGTCTCCGCTCTTGTCGAGCTCGATCCACCCAGCGACCATCGCCTTGGAAAAGCCCACTTTGGCGTAGGGGCTGGACTTGACGAGCTTCGCCTGAGGTATCCCGTCGTCGGGAACGGCGTTGTAGACGACCGCCTCGTGGCTGCCGCGTTCTATAACGTACTTCCCCTCGTCGGTAAGCTCCCATCTCTTCTTGGAAATCGGTTTCGCCGCGATTAACTGGAAATAGGTTAAGGTGGAGCGTTTAATTGAGAGCAAGGTCTCCAGGTGAAGATATATCTCGACGAGTGTGACTGATCAGCGTGTCTCACGTTAATTTAGCCGCAGGTGCGGAAACAACTGACATATGAATTGAAACGGCGCGGCATAAGGGTCTCCATTGTTGAGGCAAACTCACGTCGTCGACCGTCTCGAGGCTCTTGATCGCGCCCACGATCCTCTGATGGTCCTCCTGAAACTCGTCCGCCAAATCCAACGAGGTCGTTTCGCCATGCGCGGCGAGATACTCTAAAATCCGGTCCGTCAATTGCCTTGCCATCTTGCACCGACAGCCAGCCAGCGTGCACGCGGAGCTAAATCGTGACGTACTAATTTGTATTAATTTGTCACAACCGGCACCAAAACCACGTGGTATGAAACTCGGAGGCTTAAAGCCTCCGCTACAATGATTCTCGGTTCTGTCTACAATGCCGCGTTCAGCAGACACAACTGTTGAGTGAGCGCTCAGTATGATTGGTTAATACTTTTAGATCCAGCCAATCATATTAAGGATCTAAAAGTGTTAACTAATGCCTGTGTCCAGCAGAAGTTTGCGCTTGCTAAGCGCTTTGCGTTCATTGGATTATACTTTCAGATCTGTGCTGAAATAGAGCTATTCTTCTAGATCTATCCAATCAGCATAAAGCGCTTATTCTTAGCTAACTTCGGCAGAACACAGCCAATCATACTGAGCGCTCACTCAACAGTTGTGTCTGCTGAACGCGGCCAATGGTCGTAGTCGTAAGAATAATCGACTGCGATTGGTCAATTCAGTCAGACGCATAAGAATTGACCAATCGCAGTCGATTATTCTTACGACTACGACCATTGTAGACAGAACCGAGAAACAGCAAGCGCCATATTGGTGTGACCTACTGGAGACATTTGAAATAGTAATAAATACAATGTCGAAAAAATGATGTACTCTTGAGACAATTTTATTTCTTATAACGTACGTAGTTGTAAAAAATTGTAATATGTTAAACTTTTCAATTGAAACAAACGAATCGTTATTTATAAACTTACAATTTTTTTATGTAAAATGAGCAATGATATACTTTTTTCTAACAGCGAAATACATACATACATATGTTATATATCCTGGAACAATATTATCTCAAGTACAGCTCTGAATATGTATATTGCAAGATAAAACTCGAGGCAAATATAATTTCAACAGGAGTAGGACTCTACTTCAGCCAAACGCGCAATCTACATATTATACGTCTATGGTCGAGACTCCAGCTCGTCAACAAGCCGTGTTTATAAAAACAATCATATATGCACGTTGCTCCGTATTTGCATTCGTGTTTTTTTTTTTTTTAATTATTCGTAAGGAATGAATAGAGTTGTGAAGGATACGCTTCAAGATTGTGCAATACGCCACTTTCAAGACAAATTTCATTAATCGCTGCGTCGAGTATGTCGCAAAGGTATCCACGTGAATCACGAGTCGCCGACGAACTCGTATGAGCGTTGTCCCGTTTTCCTTGTATGAGCATGCGTCTCCTCGAATTAATGTCGATTATGTTGAAAAGTGATCGCCGAGCTATCGGCCTTATCCGTAAAGTGCGCAGATCGAACGAGATCCCGCGGAGATGGAATCGCAGAGTGTTCACCAGCAATTTTCGCACCAGCCGGAGACCAGGGGGTTCGATCTCGTGGCTGGAAACACATGGAGATACCCGGAAAATTACCCGATCCGCCAGTACCAGTATAACATAGTCAAGTCTGCCTTGTATCGCAATACCCTGGTCTGCTTACCCACCGGTAAAAGAAAGAGATGTTTTCTGGGAGGGTATTTTTTATATATACATATGCTTTATTACCTTTAGCATACAGCCAGAAAGTGGGACTTGGTTTACAAAAGTTCCTTAACCACTCATTCATCCATACTCTCATTCATACTCTCTCTAATCTCTACCCCTAAACTCTTTTCCTTCTTATTTCTTACTTCTAATTTCTTATTTCTACAATGACTAGCTCATCTTTTTTGCCTTTCTTTTTCCTTCCATAATTTACATAATATCTTTCCTTTATCTTCATCTATTACATCGTTATATAATCTTTCCAACTTCTTTTCCATACTATTACCTAACTCTAAAAACCAGTCTTTCGTCGTTTTACAATCCTTTAAATAGTGCTGTATATTATCTTTACCCTCCTTACAAAATATACACATTCTTCTTTTATTTTCTTCTTCCAACCAGTATTTCTTATCTTCCTCCATGTTTCCGTATCTTAATCTTATCAGCGCTCTAATTTCCTTACCTTTTCCCATCATATCTATATTCCTAAACTCTAAGTATCTCGGCCTCCCCTCCGCATTGCTTAAATCTCTATATCTCTTATTATATTTCGCTTCCCTAATCCTACCTTCTTCCCATTGCCTTTGTGTCTCCTTCTCTATTTTTAAATCTTTTATCACATTCCTTTCCTCCTTCGGCATGTTATCTACTGCAATAATACCCCATCCATTTCTATTATAATAAGCCTCCCTCTCCCTACCATACAAATCAGTCCATCCTTCCTCTTGTTTTTCCTTCCAGCAAACTTTTATCCATCTATTGTCCCTGGGAGGGTATTTTAAGCGTTGTTGTTAGGCCCCGGTCTGCAATGAGTTGTTAGTCAAAAGTCACAACTACACCATAACATAATCTATCAGACGTACACTTAAATACTTTAACACTAACTGTTTTCAATTTTGCAACAGGTTTGGGAAAGACCTTCATCGCCGCCGTTGTTATGTACAATTTCTGGAGGTGGTATCCGTACGGGAAGATTGTATTTTTAGCGCCTACAAAGCCTCTGGTTGCCCAACAGATCAATGCATGTTACGAAGTGATGGGGATACCGAGCGAGGATATGATAGAACTGACAGGTTTTAACATTCGTCTAACAGCCAATTGATCTCTGAAGTACACGTGTTGTCAAGCGTGATAAAAAATATGTTCCAATCCAGGTGCGGTGATCCAGAAGAATCGGGAAAAAGCCTGGCACAAGAAGAGGATAATATTTGCCACTCCTCAAGTATTTCATAATGATCTCGAAAAATCATCAGTGCCGAGTTGTTTGATCAAGTGCGTCGTCGTGGATGAAGCTCACAAGGCCTTGGGCAAACACTCGTATTGTGAGGTAAAGAGACGCGAGATATAGGCTGCGGTCAAGCTGTCGCTTCAAACGTTTCAAAGTATGCAAACGTTTGAACTTGAGAAGTATATTCTTCGTCTCCTTTCTTTGAGAGAAGATGGTGAAGAGAAACACTTTGAGACATTTGAAGCTGCTTAACCACGACCATAAAATTATTACGTTACAACAAACTAATGAGATAATTTGCAACTTTTAGTGTATCAGAATATTGTTCACTCAAAATCAGTACTTTAGGATATTGGCGCTATCCGCTACGCCTGGAAATAAATTAGATAATGTTCATGAAGTGAGTAAACTTAATGCTATACGTAGATATGTATAATAATAATATCTGTATTCACCTTAGCAATACATAGCCAAGAATCGGCTATATGTAAATATTAATTTTATTGGAAATTAAGAGAAGTTTTAGTATTCTAATGGATCTTTCGTTGCCCGTAGGTAATACAGAAGTTAAACATCTCCCATTTGGAATTGAGAGATGAAAACTCAATCGACATACTGCCATATGTTAATAAAAGGAAAGTAGATATTATTTTGGTGCCTCTTAGCGACGAATTAGCCACGTTCAAAGAGAAATACATCACTGTCATGGATCGCCACGTTAGATTTCTTATGCAGTGTAATGTACTACAAGGTCATACTGCAAATATATCTAAAGGAAGGGTAATTAAATTTTATAAATTAATTCTGTACATATTTTGTAATCTACTGATACATAATTTTAAATGTTTGCTGTGCTCGTCTCTAGGTATTCTATTTATTGAAGGAATTTAAGACAAAAACGGATAAATCTGGAAATTATGGGCAAATTATGAAGACATTGAACATATTGTTATCTATGTATCACGCTTATGAACTTATGATCAGGCATGGATTGCGTGCCTTCTGCAAATTTTTTGAAAGTATGCACACTTGTAATTTATAAACTATAGTTAATGTTACGAAACACGCCATAATTTCTTGAGATATTTATCTGCGGAAGCAAAGTTTTTTAAAGAAAATATTTTTAGATCATTCTGATAAGTTTTGGATACATAATGAAGATCTGTTACGAGATTTACTACAGGACATAGAAGCTTATCTCGGGCCGTTTCCAAAATTATATCCCAATGGAGATGTGTCTGAGGTTTGCAGAACTATATAATAAACTAAAAAGTTACTTAATCAAATATAATTATATGTGGATATAATTGTTGCAGATACCGGCGAACATGGTATTTGGACATAATAAATTTTATAAATTAAAAGAGTTGCTTGAACATCATTTTAATACCAACAGTGGCGATCAAAAGGATACAAGAGCTATAGTTTTCGTCGAGGTATGTATAGTAATCTTTCAGTCTGTTTATACAAATATATATAATTTATGCTATTCATTTGAAACTTTTTGAAATTATAACATAGAAAAGTGTACTTAATATTCATGTTTAGAAAATTTAATATATTACTTCATGAATCTTCAGTACAGAGATATAGTCAATGAAGTATATATTTTACTCTTGCAATCGAAACCAATAATTAGGCCACAGATGTTTGTTGGCCAAGCTGGTCAGAAGCAGAAGCAACAAATAAAAGCATTGGATGATTTTCGAAGCAATCGTGTCAATGTGTTGATTTCAACGAGTATAGGTGCGTGAAAAACAGCGATATTAATCATATACTATGCCGAATTTTAGTCTTTAAATTGTATCTGTTTCTTGAGATATATTAATTCTTCGATAATATGCGATATGTAGGTGAAGAAGGATTGGACGTTGGGGAAGTAGATCTGATAATATGTTTCGATGTATCGCAGCATTCCCCGATAAGGTTGGTTCAAAGAATGGGCAGAACAGGACGCAAACGAGATGGCCGTATAATTGTTCTTGTTACGGATGGGAAGGAACACGAGGTAACTAAAGACTTTACATCTTTTATGCAATCTTTTATATATGCACTTCAACTGAAATACTTTGCAGAATTTGAAGTCTACGCTTTCCAGAAGGGACTCCCTGAACAATAAAATATTAAACACGAGCAACATATCTTCCTCCTTGTATAACAATAATCCTAGAATGATACCAACACAATGTAATCCGGAATGTCATAAGATACATATTACAGTACTACCAAAAGTGCCAAGTATAAAAGATAAAAGAAAGAGGAAGAATGTCAATAAAAAGAATGAAGCATGTAATATGAAAGAAAGTGAGTATTACGAGTAATTTAATAATTTTCTTTTGATTCTCCTTTTCTTATTAGCTACGTTTTATTTGTTAAAATAGTAGATTAATTTTCTGTTACATTTCTTAAAAGATATGTACTTGTTTTACAGCCTTACCTAAAAAGGAAAATACAGGTCAAACATTGATAAAGAAGTTTCTTACTGATAGCAAATGTAACGAACAGAACCAGGATAAAACATACAATATTCTTACTCAGTTAACAACGCAAAATGATAATAAGCATAATACGATAAATCCTGATAATGTCAAATTGTTAACTGATGATGACGCGGGGATCGAATTCTTGACTTTATGCGCAGTAAAGAAGTCGGAGGAAGAAATGTCTTCTGAAGCTGTGCCTGAAATGGATACAACTTACATTCCCGCGCCAAAACCAGTTAAAGATTTATTCAATTTTGTAGTACCCGATATAGAAGTTATTAATTCTATATCTTTTTTAACGGAAGATTATTTAACGCAATGTAAAGACTACGAAGAAAATTTATCGATGCAATGTAAAAACAATGAGGATGAGGATATTCATGAGACTGATGATATTATTAATTCTGATAACGATAACTTTTGGTGCACTGTGCGAAACGAGAGGAATGTTGATAATAATGAAATAAAATTCGAAGATCTACTTGATGAGAGTTCTGATTCGGACGACACAGCATTCTTGTATCTAAGTCAAAGAATTATAGATATGGAGTTAAGTAACACGAATGAAGCTTCTACGTCTGGCATGAGAGAGGATAACAAAATAACTGGCACGGAAACCGAACTATCAACCAGTAAGCTAGAAGATTTGGAACCCACCATATTTGAAAACATATTAAATGAGTCATTTAGTTCAGTTGAAGACGATTTAGAAGATAAGGATGATACGCCATTGCGGAATATCGAATCTCCAAATCCGGCAAACGTTCTTACTAAAAATTCAGGAGAAAGCAATGTGATGCATGAGACTAACATCGGCACCTCGCTTTTACAAAACAAAGATAATGTTGCTGGAACTAATCAGAATCTGCCAGCAACTATGAAACTCACCAAACCTCATCAAGTGAATAAATTTGTAAGTTTGCTAAACGAAATACAAGATATTGACTTTAATAGTGACGATGATATAAGCGAATTTGTCAAGTGCGACTCTAATAAAAATAAGTCAACACGTAATTCCAAAGCAGAAGAGAGTTTGTTGTCCGTCACTCAAGCTATTGGCGAGATAACACGTGCGAAACAAAACTTAGAAACGTCAAGGAAAATAAGCAAAAAAGAAGATAGCGCAGGCTCGATTTCAGTCGATATTAGAGGTGAAATTAAAATTGGGGAAAATGAGACAAATTCGAGGACAGATAACGTCACGTTAGCAAATATGCATTGCAATTCTGCTGTTAAAACAAATACTGTTAAACAAAACTTCAATGATTTCCTAGATGATTCCGACGAAGACTTTATGATTACGGAGGATAACGCTAAAAAATTTAATGAGCTTGAAAGCTGTTATTTTCGCAGTTCATCAAAAAATTCAGAAGACGATATTAGTTGCATACCCAGTACATCGACAAACTCAGAAATTAAAAACGGATATTTTGATAATATATCGAAAAACTTGACAACTAAAGATATTTATTTCAAAGATACGTCGAAAAATTTGAAACCGTGTGGTATGTCAACGCCGAAAAGTCATAGAATTCGTTCGAAATTATCTTTGAAACGAAACAAAGCCCAGCAAGATTCGATAGATTTGAGTGTCTTCAAAGTACCTGATAAATGTGTTAGTAACAAAAAAGACAAAAGTCTTTTAAAATCTCGCGCTGATACACCAGAGCAGAGCACATCATCGGACGAAGAATTCGTGCGAAAAAGTAATAACAATGCCAGAAATGCATTTATAGATGATGAAGCGGAGGTAGAGTCTGACGTCAGTTCGGACGAAATTGTTATTACAGACGACGAGGATCTTGCAGAGTTCATAAGCTATTCACAAGACCATCAAGATCAAGACATGCATGCGCATTATCTGCAAACTATCAAGAGCCCAATAAGGAGACCAGGCGCATTTCATTTCAGGACACCGCGATCACCCGCTCCTGATATAGAGATTTACTCGCAGGTTTCACCACGAATGCAAGACTCGTATGTTAACGTACGTATATTATCGGATCTATTCGGAATTGAGACAAGTGTTTGAACCGGTTTTTTACGTATACGATAAATTAACGAAATATCTTATATGTATTTAATTTTGATTTTAGGATTCATTTTGCGTTGATGGAGACACTGAGTCAAGCACACTCGCTCACAGCGACTCGCTATTAGATAAACTAGAAAGAAAATTAGAGCAAAACAGACGAAAACGTATCCGTTCTAACAAAGGTACGAAAAACGCTAAAAAGATGAAAAGGATTATTTTAAATTATTCTGTAAGTAGCGAGGATGAAATCTAATAGCTATATGTACGAGTGCAGGAAGGACTGATTATGATTAAATAAAAATAGAATCAAGCTGTGATGCGTTTATGATTAGTTATGGAGTGCAGAAACGCATTTCCAATAGAAAAGAATGTGAATACTTATTAAAGATTTATATGTATTTTGTACAGCGACGTTTTTGTAATAAAATTATGTAAAGATTTATATCAATCATATAACACAATGATTTGTGAACGACAGCGTATCTCCGTATCCTCCTCTCGCATGAAACACGTTTTTTCCGTTCAAAATATATCTTTTTCGTCATTTATTAAAAATCTAACTTACTATCATCACACGTTTTCCGTTTGCGATATACATCTTTACAACTTATATCCGTTCAAACTCGAGTATTGATTTATGATTAACTTATAGATCTACCAATAATGTCTGTTAAAGTTGCCGTAATCAATATATCATTTATTTCAATGGAAGCAAGTTGCGCAAAAAATAATTATACGATATTGTAACGTAAAAGTTATTCAAATATTGCTAATTTGTTCATTCATGATGCTGCTGATTCAATGTAAAACAATGCGTTTAATGCAAGTCCTATCTTTATCGTAAACTGTCAGCGCGCAGATACCGATAACTGGAGATTCGGGCATTAAGGTTTATTATAGGTTTGGAAGAAAACGCACTATCTTAGATATGAAAGAGTAAAACCAAATGGACAGCAAACCTATCAGTAAAGATACATTTGTAGAAGTATATATAAAGACGGAACGCAAGCTCTTCTGTTTTAGTTACCATTTCTTACCGGGTGAAATTACCTCGAGATCGTTGAAGAAGCAATACTTTAGAGGTACGAAGTGTTCCAGAGAAATTGAATTAGTAACTAAAACAGCTGACAATAAAATAATTAAAGCAAAATCAATTATATAGTTTCTCGAAACAACCTACACTGGCCAGTGTTTTTATTTAAAAAACAACAACGTTTCGGTCCCGGATTTAGACCCTTCTCAAGTATTCTTTTTCGCACAATTGCCATTGATATCATATCGCTCGTTTGACCAATATCGTTATGTTAGAAAGATATTGGTAAAAACTGATTGCACTCCTTGATTGAGGAGTGCAAAGTCAATTTTGGTTGCGTTGTTAATTTTGTGACACGAGTAAAAATGTCGAGTGTGTTCGTCGAGATGTCGGATCGAACTGACATCAGTCATAACGATATTGGCCAAACGAGCGATATGATATCAATGGCAATTGTGTGAAAAAGAATACTTGAGAAGGGTCCAAATCCGGGACCGAAACGTCGTTTGTTTTTTAAATAAAAACACTGGCCAGTGTAGGTCGTTTCGAAAAACTATATCGTTGCTTTTATATTACTGGCGATAAGCAATTTATTTGTGAGTTAAAGAAAAATGTTGTGTTACAATTACAACTTAAATATTGAACGATAACTGATTGACTGTGAAGTAGTTAATTCTCTTCTATTTAAACAGAAGTGCTCTTACAAAATTTTTGCAGGTCCAACTCTACAAAGCGAGAAAAGATGTATCGCGCAATGATTCTTTTAGGATTGATTGCTGTCGGATTTGCATCAACCGTCCCAAATGTTAAAAGGTACCCCAGACAACAAGAACACACAAAAACGCAAACTCAACAACAGGTAAACTCAACAACAATATTCGCTTGCTTTATCACCACCCAACCTATCCGGATTTATGTTAAGATTGTGACACCCACCTCGGGAGCCCCATTAGTTCCTGTGCAGAACAAGAATGTGCCCGCCTTGGAAGTCGCAGTGCCTGTGCAAAACAATAATTTGCCCACGCAGGTTACAACAGTGCCTTGGGAGAAAATCAATTCATTTTTCTCCATCTTGAAGCCTTATATATACAAAGCGATGTCTTACGGCACTCAGGTTAGCAACTATTTGTTGCAAATCTTTGGGGCAATCTTTATCAGCACAACCTTATTCGGCTTGGTTTGTTCGCACACGTCGGCCTGCTCTCTACTAGGAGTTAACCAGGCAAGGCAGAATACATGTATTTATTTCTTCTTTTCCACCAGATCTCGAAGCGCTTTCAATGTTTGTACAACTATCATCCATCCTTATCCATTATATGAACATTGCCGAGAACTCGATTTATAAATTTTTTTAAATATTGTTACCATAAAGAGGAGTACTTTCAACATTTTTTCCAAAATAATATAAATATTTACCTAGTATCCGACTGAACAAGTTAGCACATGTTACTCTCTTTAATTATAAACTCTTCGAGTCGATGCTTTTTCTTTTTACCAAAATTCATTCAATGACTGCAATAATCATTGCCGATATATAATCTTATTTATATTCTGCAAGTTCTCTCTCTCTCTCAGCTAATTGATTTAGTTTAATATTTTTTACGTATTTATGTTCTACTAAGTGTACGGAGTAATTCTTAATTTTAATATGTACAACCACGAATAGGCAAATAATGGCGATTATTTGCATGAATAATGGATGAAGTGTGCATGTGTAAGCTTCTACCCAGCA
>NW_011967236.1:2231803-2290074 GCF_000949405.1 Vollenhovia emeryi | reverse complement strand
TTTGCTGGGTATGTTTATTCATATAGTTAGCTTTGGACTTAAAGATTTGATTGTTTGCGCAGGTAACGGAATTCGCCCGTACATTCGCGTCACCGGAACACGTGAACGATGTCACCTCGATAATCTCCACAGCGCTAGAAAAGTATAAGAGTCAATAGAATGAAAGTAAGAATCGAGCAACGACTTTTTAATATTATACACCTTTAATTTTATGTATTTTTTCGTCGAATTTCTTTTGATTACATTTTTGCATTTAGTATCTCTCTTATTTTGCACCTTACCTTATAGTGTTACACGATTTTTTGTGTTTGGCTTTTTATAGGTATTGTGAATAAATTGTTAGTATTAGATAATGATGTTCTACAACGATATACACGCGTTTCAATAATAAAAATGATCAAACCTTTATGGCCATTTACATTGTCCTCGATAACGTCTCCACGAAATCTTTAATGTCCTCTTTTGTTCCCATATCCTGCACTCACTGACGTTTACAAAGTATGATATCATTTGATTATCATTTATTTTAAAGAGCGTGGTTGTTCCCCACGCGGTAATTTCGCCTGAACGCACCGTCATGCTCGATTATGCTATCAGATAATCTTGTCAGATAATATCAAATTCTAAGTATTGTGAAGTCGCTAGAAATATAAATGTCACACATAAGTCAATGTTACGCGTTCCTTACTTTATGTTTTACCTCTGAAAGAAGAGATAAAAAGCAATTCTAGTTAGCTAAATCTGAAAAAAGTATATTTTGTCAGGCGTCTGTAATAAATTTTCTTTGCAGAAAAACGACAAATTTAATGCAGAATTCACAAATTAAGTTGATATTTATACAACGACAGCAGACATAGACTTGTTGCTGAATGAAGTGAGACCAAATTGGCACCAATTATGAACAAGATGCCATTACTTAGCTGAATTATTTGTGATGTGCTTATTTAAATATCTGTAACCATATTTATGATACACTTGAGGTAATACTTAAGGTATATAAAAAAAAACATTGAATGATCAAGTATCGGCAAGTTTTGCTCAATATTTGCTCTCAATTTGTTGTATTATCCCGTGTGCATATTCTTGCTCGGTTTTTACCTATGTGTCAATTTTGCATTTTGACTGTAATTTGCCCTCGTTTTACGAAGAGCAAATTTGCAAGCAAAATATAAGCCTGGCGAGAAGCCATAAAGGACATCAGTTTTGTTATAAAATTCTGATTGAATTTAGTGCCAATTTGCAAGCATATTTATTTGTTTTAGGAAGCACTGTGGTAGCAATTAAATATTTAATTTAATAAGTTGAATATTAACGCAAACATATGTATGTAATTAAATGATGTATTTTGTATCTTTGTAAATTATTTGTAATTACTTTATATATATATATATTTCTTAGCGATTACCTGAAAGTAATTTAATGAAATTGAACTCGGTAGCCCTCAGCCTCGTTGCGATTGCATTCTCATAATAGCTTTTTAATCTATTATTATTATTTATTTATTATACATATGTGTGTACTATTATTTAATTTGATATTTTTGAATATTTTCAAACATTTCCATTTTGGCAATTTATTCTTAAACATATGTGTAATTATAGAATAGGAGATTTTCCACACGAGATCCTTTGTTAATTTTTTTACACGATTCTGCAGAAGTTTTTTGTACAGATATGTGTGATAAATGATTTAGCACGTGTAGAATCGTTCGCTCCTGAGTCATGTTCAGTACCGTTTCCTCCTCCTGTCGGCAATTTCCCCGCACGTCTCGCCGTGTGTTACCACTACTCTTTCTCGCGGATGGACTCTATAATCCGCCGGATCGTCAGACGCTGACCGGTTTTGATCTTTGCCGTGCACTGGTCGCATCGCAAGCGTTGGTCTGACTACCACAAGCATCAAAGACTGAAAAATCACATTAATTCGTAAGCTTCATCCGAGGTCAACAGGTCCTCACACTGCGCAGTGACTCGCCGATCATGCGGCTACAGTTGGGTAAGTAATCTCTTTTTGCTTCGTAAATTTTCACAAATCTATCTTTTCTATTCAATTTTTTCTAAAATCTTTAAGTGACAACAGAATTGCCATGGTAGAGACATAACTTGTTATTAATCTGCCCGATCAGCACTGCAATTACTGTCTTATTTAATTGGAACAATCATACTCTTCAAATTTGTCGGATTAAAAAATTTTCATATCTCTACATTGTAATTTTTTTAAGTATAAAGTTTTCAAATGGTTCATGAAACAGTTCCAGTTTGCTATTGAATCTACGTGTAAGAATTTAATTCTCCTAAAGGAAGCTCTACAGAAAAATGTGGAAGAGCTGACAATAGATATAAATGTAAAAGATGCAATCAGATCGAAGGTCAAAGGTGTTAAGATCCTTGCAGATTTCTTTCTTTACAGACTATAAGTACTTCAAGGTTTTATGTATCAAATGAGGTTGCTGACCGCCAACAAAAATGTGGTTTCCGTTCGGATAAGCATTTGTGCGGTCACTATTATCGAATCACATCTAGGAATGCGTGCTGGGATTGTGAATGTACACAATACATGATTTATATGAACAGTGCAAGTTTCAAACTGGAAAGTTATTATTAGACACATATAATCGTAGAAAATTCTCGGAAACAAATATATTATTTCTTCGAACATTAGCAAGAGATTGGTTGATGCAAAGAAAGGACGTTGCTGTATAATAAAATAATTTAATATGAATAGGCCCAGTGTAAAATTTAAAATTAATTATTTACTTTGCACAATTCCAATGCCAATTATTTTTGTTATGGTGTTATTATTTTAACTAATCTATCGACCAATCCGTTTCTTTAATTAAAATTTACTTGTGTCAAGAATGCTACTTTTTATACATTTTTAATTTAATAAATTAAACTGAATTTTCCACTCTTTGTAAAATATGTCAAATTTGAAGTTAAAATTTTGTTAAAACGTAACTCGCTTAAAATTAATCGAATAATGCATATACATATATATTTATATACGTGTACACCACACTCCTTGATTTTCAAGGATTTGTAGTAAAAAAACACTTCAATCAATCACTTCCTTAAACAAAGATTGACTTTAAATTGAGCATAATGGACGAAAGGATCGACGATTAATGGTAAAATCCTCTACAGGATGTAAATTTCAAGTGAAGAAATCTTAATTACAGGATATTTACTGTGCCTCTCAATTGCGGTGGGTTTTATAAAAGAAGGTGCCTGCGCCGTGACGCCAAATCCCGCACAAACCAACGTTCCTTCGTCGACCACTCCTCATGTTGAAGATGACGAAGATTTTGTGCCCTACCAGGGTGAACGCTTCACCGTATTCGATTGGATGTTATTCAGGGTACTTGTGTTCATATATCTATTATGCATAGGCTATTCTTCGTAAATTTATCAGTAATGATTCCTAATGTAAATCCAACAGAGTAAAATTAATTATTATCTAATTAAATTATATGTATAAGACATGTAAAAAAAGAGATCTTTTTAGATGTGCTAGATTCCTTAGAGACTTTTAAAGCTGTTTTTAAATGATAATTTAATCTGATTAAATTTATTAATTAATACTTTATTTTTAACGTTTCTTCAGAGTCTGGGCAAAGCAAATGGAGGGAACGTACTACTGTCGCCGATATCCATAAAATTGGCATTAGTGCTTCTTTATGAGGGAGCTCAGGATCAAACTGCACACGAGCTAGCCGGAGTTATGCAACTTCCAGTTAGCCCATTGGCCACTCGCGAGAAGTTTAATAACATTCTGAGATCTTTACAGGTAAATCTTAATGAAAACGTAAATCACGTACCAATTTATAAATGCATGGAAATTACTATTTTTACTAAGATTGTTGTATACTTTTACGTGTTTCACTTCTAAAGTCATAATGCGATATTTATTTACAGGCTCCATCTTCTGCGTACACTTTAAATTTCGGCTCGCGCATTTATATCGATGAGAAAGTACTGACCAGACAACGCTATGCAGCAACGGTGAAAACCTTTTACAATACCGACGTGATTAATGCTAATTTGTCCGACGCGCACGCAACCGCGACCAAAGTTAATTCTTGGGTCAATAATATTACGAATGGACACATTGAAAAGATGATAGACGACGGTAAGTCTTGCCCGAAACTATCTTCATTTATTGCTGCGTGTTTTATATTCCAAACTCGATAATATATTTTATGAGATGCAAGTATATAATAATACAGACATGTAAATACAATATCTGGTATGTCTGTAAAATAATTTTGTGCCCCTTAATCTTAATGAAAACGACAGACTTCATCGTAAGTTTTAAATGTTGAGACTTAAGATAACATCCACTTATCGTTAATTTTATGTTCCAGAAAAGGGTTTAGAGGACTCGGTGATGCTGATTGTGAATGGGCTGTTCTTCAAGAGTGCTTGGCGCCGCAAGTACTTTGCGCCCGAGAACACTCGAGTTTCCAAATTTCACATAAATGCTAACGAGAGCGTAAATGTGCCGTACATGCATACCGTGGGTCGATTTTATTTCGCCGAATCGCCCAAGCTCGATGCAAAGATCCTGCGGATTCCATACGACGTACGTAACAGCTTGATTAGAGCCCGAGTGAATCGTTGCTAATTATGTAAACGTGATCCTTGATAATTATGCAAACGTTACGAAATGCCAAAATTTTCAGGGCTCAAAATTCGCTATGTATATTATACTGCCGCACACGCTGACAGGCGTGGATCACATTATCAACGAGATTAATCCGTTTACATTGGCGAGAGATGTGTGGGCCATGCAGGAATTGCCTCTTGACATTTGGATCCCGAAGTTCAAGTTCGAGTTCACGAGTCATCTGGAGAATACTTTGCGCGAGGTAACTTACTCTATTTTTACACACGTTCGAATATGCAAAAGAGATATTTGCATATAAAATATTTACTATGACAAATAGTATGTCCTCAGCAAACACGATTGGGTCATATTTGTTAAGAACGCGACAAGTGTAGCGAAACTAGAAATTGATGAAGTTAGAATTATGATCTTCGCTACGTATAAAATGTGTTTTTTTTTGCTTTAATTAAACGATCGCACATTTTACAATGCGAAATAACATTGTACATAATATGCATGGTAACATGTGCTTATTTTTTTATAATAGCTTGGCATTCGCGACATCTTTGATGATACCGCGCTGCTGACGGGTATAGCAAAAACGAAACGGGATTCCAGACACTTGCAGGTATCCGACGTAGTGCATAAGACCGGAATAGAAGTAAATGAAAACGGGACGACTGCTTACGCTGCAACAGGTACATATATGCTCTTTAATAAATATATTTAAATAATTAACTAAAATTGCAATAAGTGATGTACTTCGCGGCTTCGTACTGTTTGAATAATTTTCTCAAATTATTTAACTTGAATTATTCAATTACCCCTTATGACTATTGTGCTTATATATTTTTTCCTTGTACAGAAATACAAATCGGAAATAAAATAGAAGAGGGCACATTCCATGCCAATCATCCGTTTGTGTTTTACATCGAGGATGAGACCACCGGCACTATTCTTTACGTAGGCAAAATTCAGGATCCTTTGAATATGTCTGGGAATACAGGGAAAGTACACGTGGAGTTTCCCACGCGAATTAATCCGGACACGACGACCGTAACTTCCAATCCTGGTAAACTATCGTAAAGTCATCTAATAACTAAGGAGATGGTGCTTGCTATAGTGGTAATGGATAGAATGCCATTTTCTATTCTGGGTTTAAAGTTTCATCATATTAAGCAAATTTTACATTGATCTTTTAACTGTATTAAGTTAATGTTAAGAAATGCCATGTTGAGTTTCCTGTTCTAACAGTAACAGAAATTGTTAAGTTATGCAAAGTATTTTTCCTCCAATTCGATTATATTGTATATCTTAAAACATAAAAGGGAAAAAGATAACGCGGGATTGTTTTTTTTTCTAATCAGAGGGATTTTCACTATATAAACTATACTTTGGACCTGAGCAGAATCGCTGTCTTGCATTCTTAGGCTAATGCATTACGTTTTATGTCTTTCTCTCAAAGTGATGTACAATAATTGCCTTGTGTGTCTTAAGAGTAGACATCCGGTCCGTTCAAATCCTTTCTTACAAATGGTTCTTGATAAAGATAATACTTCTCAATCAGGGTTCGACAAAATTCTGAGATAAAATACCCTACACGTAGAATGTAGTTTACATTTCGGAGAAGGAAATGCTGGATAGAATAATTAACATACTATTATATTAACACATTGCATGATGCTCTATTACGTTGTAATAGATAATTGCATTTAGTAATTGTGGTTCGTAAAAGCCTGACGCAAGTGGTTTTACAGTTTAACTGTCCTGTCGCTTTGATTTATACAATACGTTCAATATTGTAGTATTAAATGCTCTTTTTACAAAGTGTAACAGGATGCATATTATAATTATATATTATATTGTATAAGTAAAATTTATTATATCCGGTGCAAATGTTGCGCTTGCATAAATTTACAAATCTAAGTTCGATATTCGATGGATAGCGTTTTATCGAGTATCAATGTACCAAAGAAATGAACAAATTTATTTATGTTAAATGGATCTGCTAGATGTAAGATACCTTATATGCGCGTACTTAATCCTGAGCTCCAATACTCTTCAGGTAATCTTACAAGTTTTTAATATTGATTGATATGTGCACAAACGAAGGATATCTCTTTTGTTTGTTTACGATCAACACTAAATAAAATATTATATTATTTCTACATTAATTTTATTTCATTTATTATGAACTAGCGACATTTCTGCTGAACTCAAGTAGGCATTCTCTGTTGGTTCCATAAACTTATTATACCTTGGAGTGAGGTGTGCTTAGTAGAAAATTCATTGCTAGATTATGCGTGTAATCGTTTTGAGAAAAAGGATTTGTAAAATTGGATGTTGAAAAAAACCTGCTATCTCATATTAGGAGCCTACATCAGTAGGGGGACTCTCCTCTAAAACTAATTACTAATTTTTCAAGGACTCCTCGAGTATATTTCCTCGGGTTTTCCCCCGTTGCTTATCATGCGTAAATGGCAGAATTATCAACGTGCATGATTGTATATAGCACTAGGAAATTTTCACAACTACTGACGTCATTGCCAATCGCAGTTCATTCGCTCTATATCCATATCATCAATTATTGTGACTTCGTGAATCGTTTGCTTTTATTTTGGCCAAGGGTTGCACCTTTATCGCGACTTGACCGCAAAAGTTGTTGTAAATGAGCTCTGGTGGGGCATTCCAATGACGCTCATGGACGGAAATAGTGGACGGAAATCCCAAGGCGAAACTACTTTTACAAGTTTCTTTTCGCTATTAGCCGTTTATATTTTGATTGTTTGTCTTTTATTGAAAGAGAGAGAGAGAGAGAGAGAGAGAGAGAGAGAGAGAGAGAGCTCTATTTTATATATTAAAATATTTCATTAATGTATGTTACTTATATGCGCTCAACTTTTTTCTCAATATCATCGAAGTTTTCAATCGAAGACTTTACTCAAAGGCACCTAATATAATATAGGCATAAACAGTCTACCCATGCCAATATATTTTGTTTACGTAATTCCAAGGTAAAACGCATCGCGTTTCATTCATTCGGATAATCACGACGACGTGACGTAGTAGGCAATCAATTATTAAACAATATAAGGCGTAAGTAAACTTGACCGGTATGTGTATGAGACAAATAGACAAAAGTAAGCCTTGTACAGTCGGGCTGGAAATTGTGCCTAATACCCAGTGAGAAATCTATGTATATTTTTTAGCTAAGCAAATTACGCGCCGTTACTGACGATCTTAAAGCGCAGTCCCAAACTAAATCTGAAATAGTACGAATACATAATTAAATTGATGCTCAATTTAATAATACCAATACTGGCAAGCATCTTTAAAATCATTACAAAAGATACTATATTATGATATTTATAGGACTACGAAGGATCAATTATTATTTCATTTTCTCAATTTGACATCTTCCTCATTTATATTCTCTTTAATTATTTTCTTTCGCATTCAATCCTCGCTCCCAGCAACATCGGCTCCTCTCATTTGAGGCAGTTTCTGCGGATATCAATTTTACTTCGATATCAATCTCTTTTGCGTCAGAGTGACGAAATAAAAATTCAATTGGGAAAATACATAGTACGTCCTACAATTTTTGCTTCATTCTCAAACTCGTTATGTATTTCATTCCGAACGTGTCGCCTCGCGTATCGCGCCGTTACGCGAATTTATCTCGTGTACATCCTTCGTACACGAGCGAATGGTGATTTGTCGGCGCGTCGGAGCGTAGTAGTGTTTAGATCACGATGAGAAGCTAATGAGAGGATCTAGTCATAAAGTGGGGATGGCTCCTTGCCGGAAGTTCAGCCTTTACACTTGCCGACAATCCGTGTTTCCGTTATATTCATGTTCATCTGCCTCGCCGAGAGGCACGCGATATACGCATTCACGAGCGTGCCAGTCACACATCTACGTCGGATTCCAAATTGAGAGAATGTCCTCACTGCCGCTGTGGATCTCCTGGTGTCTCCTAGCAGGTATCGTTCGCAGAAAAAAGAAAAAGACGGGTTTTAAACGTTATTTAGGAGTCTTTGAGGAAAAATAATCTTGAACGTTTCTTGAGCGATCACGTTGCCTGAGGCTTCAGTCGGATTTATGTAATTGTCTTTGATTCGTCGTGGATTGTCGAAAAATACGATTCTCCGAATCACTTATTTATCGTCGAGTCCTCCTCGCGTTTCTTGTTCTTGCCTTTCCGACGGTGTCTCGTGTAACAAATGGATCTCAATGATCCGAGACTCCGTCTGCTCCATCGTAAACAAAAATCGCCCATTATCAGGCCCGCATTTTCTGCGATTACGTCACCGCACGCAAGGTGAAGTGACACACTCGTTAAAGTCACTCGACGTCTCGGACCATTAGTTCCCGATGTTATCGTCCTTTATCTTCGCCGTTATATCTGGATGTAAATAAGAATCCTGTCGAATGGCTCGGCTTGACAGACGAGGAAAATTCTTCTCGATACGCCAACGTCACATGATAATCTTTACGACGATTATACGTCTACATTTTTTACAGCTGTTCTCCACGTTCAGAATTTACACGCGACCGATCGGCGCGCGATCGATTACGATATATTCGTCCCCGATTAGATAATCAATAATACATTGCGCTTAAACTAGAAATGCCATTGTTATAGAGACGCGACGATAAAGAATCGTGCGTCTGCAATATGCTATAAATGCATGACAATTTGATTCTTCCAATAAATTGCGCATTAATGTAAGATACTCCTACTTACAGCTATTCCAGCTGCGATCAGCACCGAGGACCGATACGCCTTTTTCAACATTGACCTTCTGCAGGTGAGAAAGAGTTTCACAAAAGTACAAATATATAATAAAATATTTTGCATTAATTCTAAATGAATGGAAATAAAACTGAGACGAAAGAAAGTCGGTTAAATTTTGGGCATTGTCGAATGTTTTCAATTTCAAGTAAACTTCTTGGCTCAAATCTTTCTCGTCGAGTTAACATTTTTGGTAAATGTGCAGTATAACGCCCTCACCCTCAATTTTTGTAATTTTTGCAGAATTATTTTTCAATTTCTAGAATAAGAGATAACTTTTTATGCACGAATTAAGGTACACTCCAGTAAATCAACTAATAGTTACATGTGATATAACACACGCTGTACCTACATAACAGTAACATTGTTGAGCAGGAAATTGTAATATTGATGTTACGTAACTGTTGGTGTTTGCTGGAACGTAAAAATGGTCCTCATGTTCGTGACAATGTTTCGTGACAATGATTGTAGAGAGTAAACGAGAACGTCGATGGTAATCTGATACTGTCGCCCGCCAGCGCGAAAGTCGCCCTTACGAGTCTGGTGGAAGGCACGGGTGGTCGAACACGCCACGAGCTTCTCGCAGCTCTGAGATTACCGCCAGAGGAATATGTCATCAGAAGAATAGCGTCACGCGCTCTTATGCCCCTAAAAGTATACTAGATTCATTGACTCAAGCTTCATTTAAATATCGACATCGGTTTAACTTCGATATCGTGAACGTAAAGTGATACTAATGTTGATTCGCATTAACAAAATTGATCTGGACTAGAAAATTCGTCGAAGCTATACCGATGCGCCTTTCTCTCGCGTCAAAAGTTTGCCCGGCCTCTCTGCTCACGTTGTCTGCGCATTATTTTTTTAGAGCCATGAAAATGGCACGGAAATCGACGTGGCGACCCGCTTGTGGATCAATCCGACTCTTGCGGCATCTGCTAACTATATGACCGCCTTGCGTAATTATTACGGAACCGATATCAGACAGCTGAATTTCAATAATCCAACCGACGCGGCCGCCATCATCAATTCCTGGGTTCGCGAGAACACGCGGAATAACATCAACTCGATCATTCAGCCTGGTATTTCACTTAAGTTCTATTGAGACTAGCAAAAGATGCTTTCCCTCCCCCCTTCAATACGTAATTTTTAGATTTCTGGAGACGCACTGGAGAAATGTCTTCTCCAGCTTCAAAGTCACTGCATGGTCTTCCAAGTTAAAACAAAAAGGCACTTTGTCATTGTTCCAGGCACTCTTGGCACCGATACTCAGATGCTGTTAACTTCGGCCTTGTACTTCAAGGGACGATGGCTGAAATCCTTCAACAGGGACGCCACGCGTGTACGGTGCTTCCGTGTTCCCCACAGCGGCTGTCAGGATATTCCTATGATGGAGAACACTTCTAAGTATCGATATGGCTATATACCTTCTCTTGACGCTGATGTCGTGGAAATCCCGTACTCGGTAAGATTTGATCCTTACATAATCAAGCTAGCGCGAACGCTTTGACGCTTTTACGAAGAACTTATTCAACGTTATCTCATATATATATATATATATATATATATGTTTAATTGCTAAAGTAATATTACTTTTGCCTCTAAAAACATGACTCGAGAGTACATTTTTCATATAATATGGAAAATATAAAGCATGAAATTTATCACACATTTTTATCTTAATTTATTATAAAGGGGATTTTTTAATTCTCTTTGAGTAAAAACAGTGAATATATTTCAAGTGTGTGTTATGTAAAGTTGGTTCATAAAATTGATATTTCAGAATGGCAGGACGTCTATGCTGGTATTCCTTCCAGCGCACGAGGAGAGCGACCCGGATCTTCAGATTTTATCCAAGGATCTCTCGTACGTACCGATGAAAACGCTGCTCACTAGTCTCAACGAAACCGAAATGGTGCTTTCTATTCCGCGATTTAGCATCGAGAGCAAATTAGATTTGCGTCCACCCTTGACGCGCGTAAGTATTAACGTATTAACTGACGTTTAATCGCGTTGAGTATAAGTCGCTATTTAATAGCATAATTATTAACATAAACAGTTTTTAGTTTTCCCATGATAAAATTATAATCAATTAGAAAATGAAGAGGCCGTTTAGGACCGAGCATAGGTGTAAGTAGCCAATTAAATTAATAAGTGAATCCATATACCGTATTCTTTCCAACTTATCCTGCGCGCCAGTTACATTGGAAAGAATACGGTATATGGATTCACTTATTAATTTAATTGGCTACTTACACCTATGCCCGGTCCTAAACGGCCTCTTCATTTTCTAATTGATTGTATATCTTAAGGACCTAAGTTAAAATTGTAGTATAAAATTATAATTACTGTCATTATCATACCAACTGAAACCTAACACCTAACGCTAAGTACACCGTTATTTTTTAATAGACGATTATATTATTATAGATACATTAACGTCCACTATGTATCATTGGAAAAGAAGTAAATTAAATGAGGAAACTTCTATTTCAGATGGGCGTGCAGGACATTTTCAGCCCGGCAGCGAATTTCACTGGAATCGTGTCCAATGAATTCTTGCGACTAGGAAATATAATTCAAAATGCTAAAATAGAGGTCGACGAAGAGGGAACCGTCGCTGCCGCGGTGACAGGTGATTATCACCGTAATGCAATACAATTCAGTGTATCAATGTTTGTAGATCGCTGTGCTAATGCTCGTTGCTTAAATTGCAGAACTCGCAGTCGTACCTCTCATGGCTAACATGGCGCCAACTTTCGTAGCAAACAGGCCGTTTATTTTTGCCATCGTTGATCTAGTAACGAGCGAGACTCTCTTCGCTGGTCGTTTTATGGGTCCCTATGCGCGCAATCCAAGATCCGATCAGAAATAAGTCCAATACTCATCTACGAGCGTTTTTATACTTAAGACATGAAAGACTGTCATGCAACAGTACTGCTTTCTATGACAAAAATAATGATCCTGTTACAACTACGGAATGATTATTTACTCTTTTATATACAAATAAAGAATGAATTGAAATAAACATAAAATAGATCTATCGATTACTTTCCCTCCACCTGTAACTGTAACTTAACTCAGTTACATCTTTTCGATAACTAATTTAATAGTTACATTTAAGAGCTTACTTTATATATTTTTAAACCTCCACAGATCGCACTAGGCCTTGCATTTGCGCATAAACGCCTTCGTCGACACTTTACAATTCAAATGCAGATTTGATTGTTTTTATCTTCATTGCAAGAAAGTCACCGCAAAGTAACGATTCGTTATTTTTTGAGTAACTGTAACGCGTTACTTTTCAGAATTGGTAACTTGTACTGTAACGAGTTACATTTTTAGCGAAGAAACTGTAACTGTAACTAGATACTTTTATAAAGTAACTTTTCCAACCCTATATATATATATATATATATATATATATATACACATATATTGCGACACGAGATGAAAACCTACCGCAGAAACTGAATAAATTCACTAACGTCAATTCACCTAATTTGTTATTTATTTACACATCCAGACGTAGAACATATATCTGTAGATCTAATTCATATTGTCCCTAATGTACCCCATTCAATTCTCGTACTTGTGCTTGATATCCTTCCATTGTTTCTGAAAGAAAAAGCGGATATCTGTTATGCAATCAATGCCTCGTGTCTCCTTCAAGTGTCAGAACATAAATTAAGATGCGCCGCTTCTCGCGCCATGCCGTTAATTCGCAAATTAAAATATACGACGCGAGTTTCAATGTTCTGTTCTGTTCTTTTTACAAAATATCGTTAGCGTGTGAAATAACTTTTCGTGACATAACGTGACATAACCTCATTTCAGAACATTAACCTCAATCGGAGAAACCGACACTCGGGGCATCGTGCGAGTACGCGATGTCGAATAAAACGTAAAGGACGAGGGCGAAAGCGCGGCCGGACACTCACCCCTTTGTTAATATTGTCGAAAATCTTCTCGGAGGCCATGTCGAATGCCCTCTCGAACACGAAGGCGGAGGCTAAGACGGCGATCGTGAACGTGGACGTGCGTCTGAGGACGAGATTGTACAACGTGCCGCCGAATCCCATTCTTTACGTTTTCCGCACCTGCAGAATTCTTACTCGCGAAAAAGCAGTGACCGTCTGACCGGAGCGGTGGAAGGGCCGACGTACTCCGGGCGATGTTTTTGCAACCACGGGGATCTAGCAACTTCGCCCTGAAGTTATCGCGCTAGCAGAAGCGACGTCCCGCGGGCGGCAACTTCAAGCGGCGCATTCGATACTCGAACGCATTCGAAAAATCTTGAACGCGCGCGGAGAAGAGCAACTAGTCTTTCTCGAGAGATCGCATCGTTCCAACAATTCACGAATATACGTAATCACATTCACGGCATATAAAAATTCTATCTCACCGTTGTAAATGTACACGTAGCACATGGAACGGGTGTACGATAATAAATTTGTTAATTACCTTTTGCGTAGGTTTTGCAATTCTTTGTCATTTCTTTATTGCCCGTGTGCATTTATGTGTTCTGTTAACTTCTGTTTCGTCAGGGCGCGATGTATTAAATCTGCATTTAAATGCCTGAGACCAGTGCCGGTTTTAACAACATTGGCGCCCTGAGCAAGATTATCGTGGCGCCCATTCAAATTCAGGGGCTCGAAATTCTTGCGAAAGAAAAGACAGGGTAATAATATCGAACGACGAACTCCATTTTGTTTTTATATTTTAGGGAATCTCTCTCAAACTAGGTGAAACCAGGCAGCGGCGCCACTACAGACTTGGCGCCCTGGGCGACCGCCCAACCGCGCCCCGCCCTAAGGCCGGTACTGCCTGAGACGAGCCAAATGACGTCGCCGCGACGTCGCAATCCATTGACAATCAGAAACAATCGGTCGTGTCAGCGCATTTCCATCGTTGCAAGTCGGCCTTTTAATCGACTTAGGGCAAGTTTCACAAACGTCGGTTAACTGCTAACCAAAGGTTAATTGATCCGCTGACTCTTCTTAAATAATAAGATGAAAAAAGATAGGGAGTCGATTTGTGAAACTGGTCCTTAGGCCCGGTTCACCAAACGTCGCTTAACTTTAATCTCGGTTTAATTCATGTTCGTCTCTTTCTAAAGTAACAGTTGGAAATAGAACGGATTAAGCTACGCTTAAAGTTAAACGTTGGTAAAACCGGGCCTTAAAGATTTGCCTGCGGCCATTAGATGATAAAAGGCGTTTACACGAAATTGTCGCTCGAGAATATCGGAGAAGAATAGAAACCAGGAGGCGCACGGGAAACGCTCGTATATTTTTATACATATGTATATCTGTGTACAATATATAAATACTTTTATTTTACAAAATCTTACGTGAACTTATATAAGATATTTTGCAACAATAACGACCGTAGGATACTTCCAGGTCCCTCGCATACTCGCTATACGCGTCTGTCCGATCTCTCGTCACGTGCCCACCGATTGTATCCCGTTCAAACTTCAGCTCAACTGAATTATTATGCGCGTTGCCTAGAAGCAGGCGTGAACAAATTTGAACAAAAAAAAATACGGAGAACGATTACTTTACCGCAATTATTGAATAAACAAACCGACGAACACAATCGCTTAATTTATTCGCGATGTTTATCTTATCTTTATTTTTTACACCCGACCATAACTTATCAAGAGAAATGATTGCAAGAATTCTAACGTCTGGCCCATTAGCTCAGTTGGTTAGAGCGTCGTGCTAATAACGCGAAGGTCGCGGGTTCGATCCCCTCATGGGCCAAGCGATTTTTTTTTACTCTGATTTCTTTTACAATCTGATAACCTTAATGATTTTTACGTAAAATTAAAATGAGAACATAGAAAGCTAACATTACTAATAAACAATAACTAATTATGTTCTTTAACTCGATGATGTTGGAAACGCAAGAGCGCGGGGTATAACTTTATTACGATTCTCCGACAGAATCGAACGTTCGATTCGTTTATCGAATTATAAGCGTCGCTCGTTAATTATCGACAGAACTCTGTCGGGCGTACACTGTTCGGATAAGCCGACACAATCGTCGAGCGACACACTTCGAAATCTAACATGCGTGAACGATTTGCATTCGTTCGCAACGAGTTACTTAAATAGCATAATTGCACCTCGATCCATTCATTATCCTGGCGAAAATAATATATTAAAAGTTTGCAAGAAGTTCGTTTAAATGTTGAGTCAGTGTTTCATTTGAGTTTTAAAACATTTATTTTGAATTGTCTGTGAGATATAAATTTAAACATGGAGTTGTTTATGACATGTTCATGGTTCCAAGTGTTTCAAATTGCGTTTAATGATGCAATGATGCAAATGTCAAACGTTTCCATTAGAGTTTTCTAAGTGTTTGTAAAATGTTATGGTCAGTAAAGAATTAACCAGGTGTTTGCAACGTACTTCCAAACGGTGTAACCGTCAATAAAACTCTCCATACATAAATATAAACGTCATCTCTCACTTAAAATTTTCGTCAGTATGCATCGCCATGTACATACCCGCGCATTACCATATGGACACGGGCACGCATCATCGCGCACGTATTGTACGTGGTATCTACGTCGTAACTGTCAACAAAATAAACACTTTCTCTCAGCTGTCTGAGAGCCCTTTGGTTCGCATCGTAGCTCACGCGCGTGTCTATAAAATATACCTAACAGTAAAAATCAGGGTTGGGAAAGTTACTTTACAAAAGTATCTAGTTACAGTTACTCAAAAAGTAACGAATCGTTACTTTGCAGTTACCTTGCAATGAAAATAAAAATATCAAGTCTGCATCAGAATTGTAGAATGTCGAATAAAGGCGTTTATGCGCAACTGCAAGGCCTAATGCGATCTGTGGAGGTTTAAAATATATATAAAGTAACCGAGTTAAATTACAGTTACAGGTGGAAAGTAACGAAGTTAAGTTAGAGTTACCAAAAAAAAGTAACTGTAACTGTAACTTCGTTACAAGTAACGAGTTACTTCTCAACCCTAGTAAAAACAAAGTACGATTATCAAGCATAAGTTATCAAGTACGTTCTTTCGTTTTTAATCTTACGAAACAATGCGCATCTGCCACTTCTCTCTCCGTATTCGTCGCGACGAACGTTTCGCGCGCGACGAAATGCTGATTCGTAAAATGAGTAGAACGACAGGTGCGCGAAAATGCTCGTAGGCTTCATCGGATTGCGCAAAGCCGTAAGCTCGCGCACCGACTTCGACTCACTTTCGTTTCTGTAGCAATAATCTTTCTGGCCGTCGCGGAAAATAAAGCAGTTGTTTCTACTTCAATCGTTATTCTGTCGAAATCGAAACTTGGTGCAAAGTCAGGGGCAATTCAATGCTTAAACGTTCGGAACGATTAAGCTTAAATAAGCAATTCGGCTTATTATAAGTAAAACTTCAACGATTTATTTCGTTCACGAGGTTTAAGCGTTCTCGATAAAATATTTACGCCCTTGAGATTTCAATGCCTTTGTTGCAACATTTCTGTTAACTGTAATTTTTATTTGTAACACGTTACGTACAATATTTACCAGTTTATCAGGATAGAGGATGCTTGAGAAAAGTACCCACTTTTTCTACACAGGAATAGCATATCCTTTCTCTATTAACGTACGAATTGTCGTTACTTTAAAACGTTGATACTTTCAAATACTACTCAATCCTCACTACGATAGGAAGTAACGAACTCTCTCGAACTTACGACAAGCTTATTTAAAATATTAACCACGTACAACGTAGTTGTTAACTCATTCGGCCAGAATAACGAATTAGACTCAAGCATGGTCCATGACTTGAGGCGACGCTCCCACGAACCAGAACGGTATCTATATTATGCTCATTTTTTTATTTACACATTGCACATTTGTTGAATTTGAAGCATTCTATACGGCAAGAAAAATGTAGCTGCCGTAGCTGAAAACTGTACGTGGCAACTAAACTTCCGTTGTAAAATATGAATAGCTAATGTTTAGCTGTGATAGCTAAATATTTGGTTACTGTGCCTATTGTATTAGGTGCAGTAGCAAACAGTTTGCCGCGGTTTAGAAATCTATAGCTACGGCAACAAAATATTTTTAGCAAACCATGATTAGCCACGGTAGCGAATTTTTTTTTCAGTGTACTTACGTATAATTCTGTATCGCCGTGTCTTACAGTTAATGTCGAAAATTAATTAACTGACATGTTTGCACGAAACAAGGTCGAAATTTTTAACTCTCTTCTTTCAGATAACATCTAGAAAATCTGCTTTGTACGCAAGGTAACGCATGATCCTTACGTACAACTTATCTGCGCGAAGATCGTCGAAGTCAGAGAATACGATCGAATTGCTGCTATTCTACTCTACCCAGCGAGAAATGACTCGTCAATCGGTGTCAAATTCATGTCGAATCAACGTCGAGTTCGACAGTGTCGATGTCGATTCGACGAATCGTTTCTCATCTAGGTACCCTTATCACATTTCGTGTTGCTCATGCATTATATTTCCGTTTCGTGATAGCCCATTGTGTACACACAGGATTACGGCATGACTCTCCGCTGATTCTTCCGTACATTTTTGACGAAAGTATCAGGTTTCTCTAATTGTAAGAGTCCCGTCGCGCTTCTTTCTTATAAACACAAGATATCGCCCTCCACCGTTCAGCCCCCGTAATCTTCAAGACGCATTCATCTTGGATGAATTCTAAATTCTAAATTCATCTTGGATTTCGGGCTTCATCAACACCTATTACTCCTATCATACTGTCGAATAAAAAAGATCGAGCATAGTAGATATAGCTGTCCAGGAGAGCCTCATGGCGATGTAGGCCAGTATGAGTTTCAGCGCTTGATGGCTCCAGTATAATCTGCAATACAAGTTGTTTTTTATTTTATTGTTTTCGTAAATAAACAACAATAAAATTATATAATAGATGTACGATAGTTTTAACACGAATCTAATATACGTGTATAAAATTACTTTCGTTGCTTGTACACATATACAATAATATTTGCAGTCTCTCATAAGATATTATACTTACGAGGCTTAAAATGTTACTGTATTTTTTCTAATATCTATACTGTGTCAGAAAATTGTACTCTTATGAAACATAATGCGTCGGAGACCCTCATTCGTCGCAAAAATGCATCATGATAAAAATTTTAAACAATTTTAAGTTTTCTTTTAAGATAAGAAATAATTTAAAAGAACATCTTAATGCAGTACAAACTGTAACAAGAACGTTATTATTTCACGTGTCGTTTTATAATTAAAAAAAACCTTTATTTCTCTCACTTCCTTTCTCCTTTTTCTAGTACCTATAGAAAATTGTACTCTTATGAAATATAATACATCGAAGACCCTAAGTTATTGTAAATATTTTAACTAATAACTTCTAAACTATTATAAATTTTGTTCGAAGACAAGGAACAGTTTAAGAGGTGTACGATTTTATAGAACTAAAACTATTTTCCGAAGATTAGAAAGTTCCTTACCTTTGCCATTTGACGCGTGCCTGCGGCAAGGTATCTAAGGGATCCTTAATGAGATATACCCTTATTCCACTAATATATGTTTCGAAGTAAGAATTCCATTCGACATCACGTATGTCGCAGTAAAACTTTTCACGATCTTTGAACGTGAGCTTTGCCATCAGCGCATGTAGTCGGTCATTAGTAAACTTCCATTCTTGCGTGGCAAAGTAGTTCAACACATCCATAAATTTGTGTATCTTCTTGTAAACCTTAAGTAACCTTCAATAAACAATTTATATTAAATAGCGATCCGCACAAATATTAAATAAAAAAAAGCGGAAAACAATTTGGTCGTTTACGATTATTCTGAATCTCTCAAAGTTATTTCAAGTTGTGTACTTAAATTATTTATTTTAAACGACTATTTCGTCACATATTTTAGATGTTACATTGGACATCATATATTAATAAATTTGTTTTTTAATAATGTTATTAATTTGCATAACTTTTCTCTTTAAAAAAATTACTTTTTTGATACGCAGAAAATTTATCTTCTCTCTTTCTCTCTGATTTTTATGTTAATTCTTTTATTATTACCTCGGTTGTCTTCCTATGCAGACGGTCGCGGTGTCAACCAGTAAAGCTGGAAGCAAGTGCCAGAAATATACGAAAAAGAGATGGACTAGCCTGTGCTTATTGTTTCTGAAGCTATAGTACCAAACGGCCCTGGTGGAGGGAATGTCAAGACCATAAGCCGATGACATTTCCTTCAGTTCATCATAAGTTATCGGATTATCCGTAGACACGTAATTATAAATTGGAATATCGCTATGCGATTTGTTGTTCGATCTGAAAAGATACATTTTGTTTATACTTGCTTGCTCATGGAAATAAACGCACATATACAACATGTAAATATTTAGAAGTCTTTAAGTTGTATTCAAATTCAAGTTTCTTTCTTTTAAGTATCTCGCAAATTCTTTATAGTAATTAAAAAATTATTAGCATCATAAATTAACTTGATCAATTAATTTAAAATATGTGGACCACTGTTCAAACAAAAAACTGTATTTTAAGATAAATAATTTACGCACAGTTGGTTGAGTTGAAAAAATCTAAACTTGTAAACAAAAACATTATTATTAGGATGTCAAGATTCAGCTTGACCGAAGAAGTCGCTTCTCCCTGCTTTTTTGCAGCGTTAAACAGATCACATTTTAAATATACTTTTATCCTATAAAATATAGTGAACTGGACATTATCCGAGGGCTTTAAAATAAATTTGTGTGTGAATTTATAGAGAGGCTTACAGTGTAGAAAACTGTATGGTAAACTTGTGTGAATGTTTTCAGGTCGATAGTGTCATGTGTCGTCATTATCTGCACTATGCGATATCAAATTACACTCGATGCCAGAAGAAGATAAATGGTGAGCACCTTTGTTCATTTGTTACGTCCCATGCACTTGCGATTAGAGCGTTAACTGTTAAGTCGGCAGGTACCACGTTTGCATGTACTGAGCCGTCGCAATGGATGGATCGCAGCAATCCAGTTCCTGCGCCGGCTGCAACTCCTGTCGGACCGTACAGATTGTCGATCCAGCCCCGCATTGGTTCCTTATAGGTTGAAATCACTAAAAATCAAATAAGAAATTCATTACGAAACCTGCAGTTTTCAGTTAAATTTACTATACTAATTGCACATGCGTTACTATTATTATAATTGAAATTAATTATTGAACTTATAATTACAAATCATACTATTATAATTGTCTGTGTTATAATCATTTAATTATTCCTTAAAGTGTTTTTCTTTCTATTGTATAAAGAGATTTGTCAGAATTTCTTAAAAGCTCTTATTAAAACTTGACTTATACTTTGCTTAATAAAATACTATAATACCAATATAATAATGTTTATTTCTTGTCTTCTTTAAATTGTCTTGTCAAATTTTAAATTATTATTATGAATAAATGTGATAATGTTATACCAATGGCAGGACGAAAAATGCCAACTGGCAAGTCGCCGGCTTGCTTTCTGATCACGTTCTCGGCAACTGCTTTCGTGAAGGTATAAGTATTGGGCCATTTTCCTAATAATCTGTAAAGAGTAAACAATAAAATCTTCTTTTTCTGCGTTCCATCTATCGTGAACTAAAAGAACTGAAGCGAAAAAGGATTTTACGTACTGCGGAGTTATATCTTCAGCCAGCTTATCTTCTATGCACTCGATCAACGCAATTAATTTGTCAGAGTCCATTGGCGGGTCATAAAACTTCTCCTCGATTAAACTTTGTGGACAATTTGCATATGCAGTAGACACATGTATAAAAGACTACAAAGAATTGCATAAGATAATGTCGGTTAAGTTGACTCATCAAAAACTCATCGAATTTGTACGATTTTTTTCGGGTCGATAACATCGCGTACTCAAGAATGCCGCAATTATAGGTCGTAATATTTGATGATTGTATTATCATTGTGCATTATATGTGATGCCAAGCTACACTCGCAAGACGTCAAACTACTGTTGCAAGAACACGATAAATGATGGAGTGTAAAATATTTTCTGTACGTGGCTTTTTTTTCACGAACATATGGACCTCATAATACCTTCAGGTTCGTGAGCTCCTTGCAGAGATTTATAACGTCCCTTGTACTTCTGACGTTAATGGGCACTGCTAGCTTCAGCTTCTCGTCGAATCTGACCGTAGCCGCGACGTGGAAAACGATCGACACTTCCCGGATGAGAGTGGCCCGATCTTGCGAGGATATTCCGAGATTCGGTTGACTGCAGTCTCCTGCTATAGCGACTATCTGATGTCGAAACTTGGGCTGTTCATCTCGAAGCTTTGTAAATACCTGCGCAAATTGGAATAATAAGTTTATCCATAATTAAATTAAGAAATCTATTCTTTACTATCTCGTTAATATAAATTTAACATAATAATAAAGAAATTAAAGAAAGAATAAGTAAAGGAACGAAGATCCACAGAGATAATTAATTAAATTAAATAAAACAGTTAGTTACTGAGAGATGCTCCTCGAGAAGGTAAATGAAACGCCGACGCCAAAGTATTTGGTGTCTATTGATGACGCACGTATTGTACGTCAAAATTCAAGTAGCATGCGTGAAGCGGACAATGGAAGTGTATGATCTGTTACCTCCAGCTATTATATTTCGATTATCGGGTTGGAATCATAGAAATTATTAATCCGCTTGTCAAGGCAAAACTTAGGGCCGGTTTTTCCAACCGCTTGGTAAGCTAACTAATAGTTAAATTATATATCTATCTTTGTCTGATTTAAAGGAAACACAATGACGTATATATGCTTTAACTATTAGTTAACTTGCCAAGAGATTGTAAGAACCGACCCTTAGACAATTTCAAGTGAAATTATCAATAAATTGTCCAAATATTTCAAGGGCCAGAGCCACTCGTTTCTAAAGACTCACCGCATCGTCGAAGATCTCTTCGGTGCGTTGGTGCACGTCCTTGCCCTTTTTCGGACGTACCAGCAGGTAGATCGACGTAACTCCGGGGCACGTCCTGAGGAGCTTTTCGATAAGCAACTTGCCCATGAAACCAGTGCCGCCGGTGATAAAAATACTCTGGCCATTATAAAACTCTTGGATCGGCGAGAGCTTCTCGTTGACCGGTGAATTCTCCGCCGGTGATTCTGGTATACAGTCTGACTCGACGACGGTCACCTCCTGGCCGTCGATTCGATCCAAAAGCACCTCCACCATCTCTTCTATGGGTCTGCACCTGCAAGGAAAGAGCCCACGTCTCTTTCTATCGGCACGATTCACTTTATATCCAATTCGTATTCGCGGTTTAGCGCGTTACGAGCCGTCGCGTCGAATTTAAAAGTGACGCTTCCTTTTCCGTGAGCCGTCTCGTTTCGATTAGCCGATTTCCGTCGCGTCTCGCCACGCTCATTATCTCCTGTACGTGGACGAGGCGAATTTGCGAATGTCAACATCGTCCATGTGACAGATGATACGTGATGGACGGAGATCGCAATTGCGATTTCATTAACGTGGAAAACCACGTATTTTCAGGTGGAGAATTTTCAGCCTTTATTTTTTTAGTCAAAATATTTGCCCCAAGGACAAAATATTTGTTAGACGATATCGCAAAAGATGGATGCAGCGATTCGTTCTTTACCAAACACACACGGTCACGATTCCAAGGAAGAGATTAAAAAGACACGTTAATTTTTCTTTCTCAAAGTATTTGTTCCGAAAATAAAATATTGTACGCGAGATTAAAAATTAAAATAATAAGCTGCGTATTCATCGGTTATAACAGTTAAAAGCCCTTTACTACTTGTTTCATATTAAAAATATGCATGTATTGTTACAGGAAAATAAGATATTTTTTATATTTCCGAATGTGCGAGAATTTTTTATTTTAATTTGCACACAGTTGGAAAATTTGTGTTTTCTTGTTAAAGACAGTGCCGGTTAAAATTTTTGTGTTAAACGTTTCCCACATTCATGTGTTAATTTAACATATTGCTCTTGTGTTAATTGGCCTCAAATGTAAATTTATTAAGGTACTTGAAAAGAAATGTTAAAACAACACAATGTGTACTTATTTTTTAATCTTACACAATACATATGTTCTATTTTTTTAGTAACAAGATTTATCTGTCAAAGTTTACAGAATAAAATGTTGATTTTATTCTGTATAACATAAATGAGAGGGATTTCGAGCAGTCATTTGACTTATTATTTTGACTTACATCTGTAAAATGTAAAAATAACATTTTTGTAAATTCATTTTGTCATTAAAAATATGTTAATTTTACACAAAATTTATTTCCAATCATTTTGAGATTTGCATGTATTTTGTGTTAAAATATTAACAGAGTATTAGTGCGATCATTTAACATATCCGTATGATAAATATGAAGAAAGTAATAAAAGACTTTTTGCTGTTGACGAATATAACCAGATACGATAAATTTGTAAACACGTCTAATATGCGACGCATAATACACTTTTTGCAAAGATTATTTAAAAAGACGTGTTTACAAATTTATCGTATCTGGTTATATTTGTCAACAGCAAAAAGTCTTTTATTACTTTCTTCATATTAAAAATATGCAAACAACCGGAACATAAGATATTTTTTTATATTTCCAAATATGTGAGAATTTTCTATTTTAATTTGCAATCTTGCGCCTAACGAAAATTTTAACTTCGAGATTATGAAGGTGCAGTTACAAGAGACGCACCTTTTAAAATTATCCATGCAAAAAGTGTATTATGCGTCACATATGAAACTTGTCTACAAATTTATCATATCTGGTTTTATCTATAGCAGGTCCACTCTCTCTCTCTCTCTCTCTCTCTCTCTCTCTCTCTCTCTCTCTCTCTCTCTCTCTCTGTCGGTCCCTTTGATCTTTGCGGTTCCGATCGCGTGGTATTCCGCATTGTCTTTGGTAAAACATCCAAATCCAGCAGCGTTTGCGTGTGCACGTACGTACGCACGAAGAACCTTATTCATTGGAGGGAAAATACATACTTTGGAATGCACTCGGACTTGTTTTCAGCCTTGAGACGTCCGTTTTGAAATAAAAATTTCTGTCTCCTTGATGCTGCAGCAAAGCAACAAAAACATACTCATGAGATACTCGCGAAGATGTCGGACGCGGGCATATTGGTTGCGCGATGTCCATTTAACTTTGTTTGGGGTGGGGGGGATTTAACGAGTTTTGCTGAAAGTCTCTTATTGTCTCGCTGTGTAATTGTTACGCAACGACCCATCGATGCTTCTATATGGATATTTATATGCTATTATCCAAAAAGCACACTTCGCTCGGCGTGGAAAGAACAAACATTACCGAGCTGTGTTTTCGCAGTGAAGAAATAGCAGTGTCGTCGTACACACCCCCGCGCGGTGAGAAGCAGCCCGTTAGGAAGATGCCGTAAGTCTTCCAAATATCTCCGTGAGAAATGAAAAAGCAAATATCCTCCCGACGAAGGACGGCGATTCCACGAAGCGGATCCTATCCCATACGTAACGTTTGAACAAGCCTCGCGGTTCTCGTCAACGACAATACACACGCGCGTATGTACATTCCGTCGGAAAGCGATGTTTGCCGAGTCGCGTTTTCAAGAGCCCCTTCCGATACGTACTGGAGTGCATGCAAAGTCGGTTAAGCCGTAACCATGCATGCGAGGCTGCACCGAGTCATCCGTGATTAGCGTAAAACGAACGGCGATGTTTGTTACCGCGTGAAACGTTAACGCAGGATTTGTTTGCGTGGGACGCGAGGAAATTTCTCTTCCCCCCCCCCCCCATTGCGATTTGTTCGGACAAAAGGTGTCGCGCAGCCACCTGTCGCGCGAGGCGACGCCAGACTAGACCACCTATGCTTTTTCCGAACAAAACCGGATGGGTAAAATCATTGCACTCCATTATCGTTAATCTCTGGTCGGATCCTTCCGTCCGTTTCTCGGGCTTTTGTTTTCGCGATTTATCGGCCACGTTTACTCCTCCCTGAATAATGCATAACCGAGGCGACCACGATCGCTCGAATATATATCGCCGCATAGTTAGGAAAAAAATTGTTTCATGAAAGGAATAACGAGGCATTTCCGTCGTGTTTCATGGATTTAAATCGTCGCATTCTCTTCCTCGGACACCTGAAATTCTTCCACGAAATGCCGACACTCGTCTTTTTCCTCTCGGGCCCCACGGACTTCGTAAAAAATAATCACTTTCCATGAATTTCAGATCAAGTCCAATATTGTATAAGCGTTTGCGGCGGAGGGTATACATTTTCGCACGTAATATAACCCAGCTCAATACTTATGCGATTAGTCAAGCGTGATTTCTCATTCTAATACATATGTATTGTAGTATCGCGGTTAAAAGCGAGAGCTCCCGCCATAAAAAAAAATATATGCTCGGCTGCAGAATAATAGCACCGAGGAGAGAAACGTAATTTCACGAGGCCTATTACGTTCGTTCCGCGTCGTAAATTATTTCATTTTGTAAAAGAATGACGGCAATTATATAATAGTGGCACTAGAAATTGCTGTATTGATTTAAAGTTATTCAATATCAATGAAACTTCCAACGCGACGTTTATCATTCGTTTTCGTACATTCGCTTCTTTTGCCATACTCCTTGAAAAATATCATCATACTTCTTAAAATGTTCATCTTTTATCACGAACGATGAAAGATCTCGCCGACTTTAACGGGGACCAGAACAGTTGCGTCAAAGCGAATTCAAAATTTCATTAAATTTTCATTTCGAGTTTAATTGAAACTCGCGTGACTCCGACGAGATCAGGGGCTCGATTCTTGAAGTCATTCGAAGGGGAAACGTATACGAAATATGTGCTCTTGCAGAAAGGTAGACTGGCTACTCGCATGGCCTTTAACCAATCGACCTTCAATTTTCCTGTCGGGGCCGAATTTTTGTATACGTTTCTCCTTCGAATGAATTCAAGAATCGAGCCCCAGATGTTTCGCACAAGACGATACGCTAAAGTTCAAATGTTGCGAACGGTATTTATTATCGTATGGCCGATAAAAGAAGTTTTTCTTCTATTCATATCCTTTAATCAAATCAAGCTTCTCCAATAAAGAGGCCTTCTGCTTAAGATTTACAATGCTTGAGGTATTTGCATAAATGACAAATGGTAAAGAACGTCGTGAAAGAACGTCGCGAACAATGAAATACGCGAATTGAATAGACATTTATATGTACAGGAAGTCCCCTATTATGATATAAGCTCCTAATATGAGATAGCAGACTTTCTGCTAAATTAATAAGCTGAACTAATAGGCATCATCGGCTTCATCGTTAATGTATTGCCCTCGGAGTGAAATCTGTTTAAGTGGAAAATCCATTGTTCGACCGTGTAATCGCTGTGAATAGAGATTTGCGATTAAATTTTTACGTTGAAAACCTGCTACCTTGTATCAGAAGCCTAATATCTTGTAATAGAGGACTTTCTTCTAATTTCTATACGCCCTACGATTGAACATTTGAATGTGACAACGTTAACCGATACTTTGCAGAAATTTTATTTAAATGCCGTCGCTACGGACTCTCATTTCAAAACGACCGCTTTTACTTTTACTTCGCACTTTTACTCAAGCGTATTTCACTTTTGTTTCGCGAACATTCATGTAACACCTGCGAATATACTTTCGGATACATATCCCGCGGCGTCCACCTAAATTCTCAAACAGTCAAATTTAGCGAAAAAACCGGTTTCAATCCTTGATCGATTCTTGAGCTCGCTGATAAAAGCAATGTTGACCAATTTTATTAACTTAATTGCAATGAGCAAGGCAAATTCAACGGGAGGGGGGAGGGAGAGAGGGGGAGAAAGAGAGAGAGAGAGAGAGAGAGAGAGGGGGGGGGATGGAGGGCGAGTCGTACGCATACCAGAAACACGACCGGGTGAAAGTCGATCGTGAACTTCGGTGTTTCTTTCCTACGGAATAAGAGGTTGAATGGACGGCCGTCTTCAACGTGTCAGGTTGTATGGGTGTAATGACGAAATGAAAAGAAAGCTCAAGCGACAGGCGACACGCGCAGAGGCGTACTACGGGACTCTGGAAATTAGAAATCTTCTTGCTCACTGTGTATAATTGAGAGGCAAATTCTTCTTCAAAAATCTTTCTCCGTTTACATTGTGAGAAAAACAAAATGTAGATATTATAAAGTTATCAGCCGTCAGCTTTCCTAAATCATCTTAACTGTATCATGACAGTGATCGATTAAGTTGCTTCGATTTCTGAAATTGAAGAGCGGTCAGAAGTGCTAAAATAAGAAATACGAAGACGTGTTGGAATGTAATTTTTGTCAAACAAAATCCCATCCTTGGCAATTTTTACTTGCCTATCCATGTACTAGACAGTAATTAGTCTTAATTATTTTAAACATGCAAGAAATAGACGATCCGTTTAATTTTATTTATCTTTCCCTTATCGTCAAGCAAATATGCTTATATGCGGAATTTGCAACACAAATTAAAATTCTTGCAACCGCAGTAAAAATTTTCTAGGTGCAAAATATAGCTGGAATAAATAAATAAATAAATATATAAATAAATAACTAATGCTGCGAAATCGCAGTATATATTTTGCACTTAATCAATTTAAATAACAGAGGCGGGATTTATATCTGAACTGCAGTGAAAGTTAGGAAGAAAGTCTTTTTGTGGCATCCATCCACTATAATATAAAGTTTGATTGTGGTATATAGAAAAGTTTAGCAAGAGATAAATAAATATACGACTCTCATATCTAACATAGACACAGGCCTTATCGCAGAGCTTGTGGGAGGTTCTTAGATCTCGATAATGTTTAAGAAATATTACACGTCGTGTCCGTGCCGTGTGATATTTCTTAAACAATACAAAGTTGTGTTATATACAAACAAGTAAGGAGGAAACGCTAGAGGATCGCCGCTATCCGATCAACAAAGTTGAGCAACGTTGAGCGTGGTTGAACTTGGACGGGGGGTGAGCCGTGATTGTGGCTGTTCGCACACGGCCGCGGAACGCCGTTGGTTCTTTGACAATCTCAAATCCAGAATTCGTTCTTGATACAATACATTTTTTCCGAGACTTTTCGACAGTTTAATAAACGTATTTTGTAAATACTTTGTAAATATTGTGCGCCGATCTTGCAGTTATAATTAACAGTTGTATTACGAAGATTGTTCTAGCTGTGGTACGAAATCCAATGTGGCGTGATCATTTTTATCCAATGTAGTGATATTAACTAATAAGAATTCTTCGATGTCGCCAGCGATAATTAACAATAATAATTGTAACATAATTGTAAAAAATATTACCTCAGCCGGGGTTTGAACAGCGTGGACTGTTTAGCGACAAATATTGTCATATGCCTCTGTGGTCGTATGATATGAGACGCCCGCCTAGAGTGTAGAGAGGTCCAGATTCAAACCCTGGCTGAGGTAATATCTTTCGCAATAATTTTTCTGTATTATTAAAAATGCCAGGTATGGTCAAGAAAACCCTGACGTTGTGGCGATATTAATTCAGCAACGAAACCCAAACTTTTCAGAAGGTACTGGATTGCTGCTGCTATAAATTCTGGAGGCTGCAGACAATTTCCTAGGGGATACAAGGAATAGCGACAAATTTCTGTTACGACACCTAGAAATCTGCTTACGTCGGTAAGATGTTCTTTTGAGCGGTAATAATACAAGAGACGCCAATATTTTGCAATGGTCCATACACTCTGAGTTATGTATATAAACGTGCAACCTGTTGTGTTACATCAGAAAGAGGAAAGATCTTGGGCGCGGACAATTTCGCCGGATATACGCAGCTCCTTACTTTCTCCGGCCTAGCAACGGCAATCGGACTCCGGGAATCCGGATAAGGAAATTCAGCCTATCCTCACAAACAGGCTTTCATTAAATAATACAGACGAACTAATTAGAGTAGAGCCATATATAAAATCTCATTTTTATGAAGTGCTTCAGAACTGCCGTTTTCACAAATTACAGGTATTAAACGTCAAGCTAAGAATCACGTCCGGTTTGATTACCGCGAAAATACTTGTACTGCTTAATCACCACGACGATTTTACTTCAGCAGAGTATTAACTTGAAACTTTTTTTTACAAGATTATTACAATTTTACATAAAAAGGATTACTGAAAGCTTCGGCGAACGATAAAATTTCCTACTAGCGTCACGTGGTACGTACATAATATGGAGACTCGAGAAACTTTTTATTTCCAATATTAACAATAGCTCTAAGCAACCAGCTTCTATCAACAGCCGCGCTAATGCATGTTTTTCGATGCGTAATCCTTCGTCAAAGAGGAACTGGCGTTAATTATTTGCGAAAACGCTTCGTGTTTTTCCACTTAACCTAATATTGCGTTAATAACACAGCCTTGAAATCGACATATGTATAAAAATTGGCATATAATAATTCCGATGGCAATGCATAGCACGAGCTAATGCATAAGGTATTTTGAAAATTACATTGTGCCTTTATATTTGTCTCATCTTTGGTGTCGCTCTTCTGGAGCAACGATTAAGCTTCGGTATTAACAGTTTGCATCATGAAACTGAAATGAAGAAGTTTCACTTAACGTTTCTAACTTATCAGAATTTGACGTGCAATAATTTCTTAGCGATTTAATTCCGCTATCGCCACAAATAAAATTTATTCTCCTATCGCTGTGAGAGAATATGCAATTTTCTCGAACGGATGATTTTGTTCATCGCGTATAGGTTTGACTGAAGAAAAATCAGAAAAATTGGAAAAGGGTCGGAGTACAGATATATGTGTAAAAGAGACGGCCGTCAAGCCGAGATGGCTGAGTCGATTGCTAGACTCGTGACATACAAACTCATCCGAGAAAGAAGGCATAACTGCGCGTAAATTAGCCGTCGCAAATATTAAGGTTTTTTTTTAAATCTTCAAGACAATTTCAACCGACGTGCTATTTCTCGTGTCCGAGATTCGTGGCGGCGATGACGAGGTTCCATCGTCCTCTCGTCGATCGGTCGAACAGCTCACTTTCCAAGTGAGGAAGGAGGTCACACGCGTGAGAGTAACCCCGAATATGTATTTGTATGGTGCAACGCCTCGGGTGTATTGAACCCGAGTGACGAGGAAGGAGGAAATCATCCCGGGGTTTACCCTCGTTCCGCGCTCGCCTCTTCGTCTTCTTCTTCTTCTTTTTTTTAAAATACCTCTCGAAAAATTCGATCGGCTCTCGCGTACACCGGGCGCGCACCTCGAGCGGGGCCGCGCTTCCGCGTCGGGGCGACTATTCCAATACGAGTTAGGCGTCGAGCTCATTACGAGCCAACGCGGAAGACTCGACACGGTGGTGGCGGCGCGGCGCAACATTACGCAAACGCACAAGAAAGATTCCACTTGCACAACACGCAGCGCGTTATTACGCTCACGTAACTTTGTACGCGGCGTACGTCGCGAGACGTCCCGCGCGCCGTTAACTTTTGCATGCAGCGATATCGCTTAATCGCTCCGTCTCAAGGAGCCGCAAATCTTTACTTCGCGGCCGCGTCCTCACGGGACGGTTGCAGAAGTTGCTTCCGGAACGGGAACAGCAGGTACGCGCGCACGCGGGCGGTCCCGAATGACACTTTCAAGGTTCTGCGGAGGAAACGAGCCTGCTCGCCTTTGCACGCGATCTTCTTTTTATTACGTTAAAAATGCTCGATTCTTTTTTAAATTATTAGAAGTGATCCCGCGTACCTGGGAATTGCGAATCATTCTTGAATTTTCCCCAAAAGGAAATCATAAAAATGCACACGATACACGGAAAGAACAATGTAGCTGCTGTAGCTAAAACTTAGCAAAATAGGGACAGCTATAAATATTTTTAGTTGTGATAGCTCAATATTTTGCTACGACAGCAAACCGTTTGCTGCCGCACCTAATACAATAGGCACAGTAGCAAAATATTGAGCTATCACAACTAAAATATTAGCTGTCCCTATTTTGCTAAGTTTTAGCTACAGCAGCTACATTGTTTTTTCCGTGATAATACACTCTGCATGTCTTGATTTAACGAGGAGATGCGCGTTCATAAAAAAACCATCATGTTATTATCGTTAAATAGAATGAATTGAGAATCGCTTAAGAATAATGAAGTATATAGTTCTATGAATATGCAATAAAGAATATACGTATCTTCAGGAAGATCAAGTTAGTCTAATCGGTCCTGTTGCTTTCAAGTCTCGAGATTAAACGCAACATAGTGAAGAAAAAAAAATTAGAATCGTAAATTAGATAACTGTAACTTCGATATTGTTAAGCATACATGTGTTATTTCTGTCTTCAAGCCTTACGTCTCAATTACGTACGGCAATTACGGTATTATTTGCAATTATCATTTATCTTCAACCAGTATCACTCGCGGAAGAATTTTCAGTAATTATTTAACGAGCTCTAAACAGCATCTTTACCATTGTAACTGATGGCAGCAACGTTACTACGTAATCGTGATTGGATGTTGAAAGCCCTTGGCTTGTCTCGTCAATTTTGTTAAATGATTTATTAATGACCACAATCCGTCACGATTATCAAGAAAAATCAACAGTTCCGCATTCGGTGTTACATCCGTGCATAAATCTCTGCAGCTCTGTAACATTTTTTCGATCTACTCTGCGAATTCGTGCAAATTTAAAACGACGATTCGTACAAAACTTCGACTCTAACTTGCATTGAATTACTCGCCGACATAAATTAATGTAAATCAAATATCAATATGAGAAAATGATGCACAACGAGTTACATCAATCTTACTTACAGAAACGCGTTTGTTGACAGACAACCTTTTTTTCTAAATAATTTCTGTGCAAATCTAAAAATTATTACTTTATA
Organism: Vollenhovia emeryi; assembly: GCF_000949405.1. Classification (NCBI taxonomy): domain Eukaryota; kingdom Metazoa; phylum Arthropoda; class Insecta; order Hymenoptera; family Formicidae; genus Vollenhovia; species Vollenhovia emeryi. Next base: position 2,257,836 of record NW_011967236.1, on the reverse strand, counting down.
ATTATTCTATTCGGGATTAACAAAGATTATTAACAATGAGATGGAGGGTAATGTAAGGCAAGTTATAATTGGTGTGTAAATCAATAAAACTATTGAAAAACTAAATCGGTATTGAAATCCTTCGAAGCCGAATACGCTGTGCGTTAAATTAATTAATTTCATTATCAAGCGGACGATACGTACGGAAGTCTGAACGTTTTTCGAAAGTAACTAAAAAAATAATTAAATTAAATTTCTAGCAGTAGGAGACGAAGTTTCTCGATTTCTCAGAAAGAAGTTGGAGAAGTTACATTCCAATTGTCCGTGAGAACCGGTCAGTCGGGCAATCAATGAGTTTCATCAGTCTCGCCACTGGCATAACGGTACGGATGCTGTGAATGTTCGTTGATTCCCTAACGGTACGACCTATTTTTCTTCTTGTACTACTGCCACAGATACACTTCGTTTCGCCGCGCGGCACGAATGATTCGGGCTTCGCTTAATGACGTTTGCATGGAACAAAACCATGTGTGCATTTAGGACGCCGGGAAAGTACGTGAAAGTGCAACCGAGCGAAAAATTATTGCGTGTTACCTGCTTAAACATCGTATGTTTATTTTTGCAACATTCATGGAGGACTCGAAACGCTGACGTGTAAAAATTGACAATACGCACAATTCAAGGAATATACAATTAATTATTTTGAAAATTTTACGTTGTTTCACAGAGGTCTGGGACAGTTATATAGTTAGTCCAAACTGAATCGTAGGAGGAAGCTTTGTATCTTGTGATTGGTTCACAAGTGGATATGTGTATTTTAGAACTTATTGTACAATATAATCGGTTTACTTTCATGGCTCGCGTATATAGTCGCGTTAATTAATTCAACAAATACGTTTTTAATTTATTTCTTTTAATAAAATAAGAATTGAATTTAGAAGATCTTAATGCAAATCATTTTAATGGTTACTTCAGTTTACTGTAGGGTTGTACTTTAACCTAATTATCCGCTCAAAATCTTTCGAGAAGACACCATTAAATCCCGCTATCGATTCATTTTAAAGTTATCTATTAACAGTTTTAAATAATATTTTATTGATGGTAGCTTCATTAAAATTGTTAATTATTTATATGTAGTTGCTTGATTTCTGCTTGATTTCTGATAATTTATCTGATATATTCGAAGGTCCAAATTTAAATGCTGGTAAGCTTGCGAAAAAATTTGCATATTGCAAAACTACGAAAGTAAAACAGACCACACCGTTCTTTTATAGATCATAAATTTTCCATAACTACTGCAAATATCGGGCATAACAGGACAAGGTTTTAACATACGAGTAATCAACTATACAAAAAATATATTTCTAAACAGCGTATTTCGTTGCAGTTGTAAAGAGCGCTGTAAATAGTCTTTGCCAAAGTTTCACGACAGGTGGAATTTTCGTCTCTGCACGGTTCAGAATTCGTTATCAGCGATTACCGTTGGCCTGACAATTGGAAGAAATCGAACTCGTAACGTTTCATATAGCGCAATTAGCATAACAACGATGAATAGCAATCACTTGGAGCAACACTAGGAGCAACGCAACCGTCTTGAGTATCCTCTTATGTAAATCGTGAAGCTAACCGATTTCTCGTCGTGGTCAGTGCGAAGAAAGAAGAGAAAGAGACATCGCAAATACGTCGAACGTGTCTCCCAAAGTAGACGCTATCATCGGATTAGATTTTCTATGTCACGTCGGGATTCGACCGTTTAAAGATGTGCAAAGTTTCGCTATCACTTGCAGTAAATTCGATAATCGTTATAAGTTTGACATAATCGCCATCTATCAAGGGTTTTAACTATCGAAAAAAATCCATTGTGCCTTGCGAGTTAGCAATTTCTAATATTCCTGAATTTACTAATAAATATACACCCTTCATATTATTGCTTAAATTAGATTGTAACCCTAAGGGGAACTCAATAAAGTTTATTATTATATTATTATTACTATTGCTTAATTTTATATTTACATTTACAGTTATATGGACTCGTGCTTGATTGTGAGTTAATTGAATTTTGCAGATAACAAGAATTTAGGTAAACCTTATAAATAATGCAAGAGACATATACAATTAGCTAGACGATTATGTGGATCGCATTTAAGCACCACTAGAAGCAACGCAATCGTTTCCTTACGTATGTATGTATGTCTTATATTTAATGCATGTGATTCCTTATACGCAGAAACGAAACCAAGAAAATTGCTTTTATCGAAATAACGTCGAAGATGAAAGGCGGAATTATTTAATATTTATAGAATTATCGAGTGATTATAGAATTAGATTTATCGAAAAGTAGTTTGCAAACTGCAGGTGTTTTAACAATCAATACAAGAAATATACATATATTTTAATAATATTAAATATATAACATACAATCAATAATTAAAACGACCTAGGCTGGCAAAGTCTACTTTTTGCCAGCCTAGGTCGTTTTAATTATTGATTGTATGTTTCTATCACTGGCGACTTATCATTTCCAAAAATTTAAGTATATAATGTTTATATTATTCAAGTAACTCGAATGCACACATAATGGAATTTATTTTGGCAAAAAAGAAACACAATACTTTGCTGAGCAAACGAGAAACTGCGACAAAGTTTTTATTAAAAGAGATATTTTTGCTAAAAAAAGAAACCAGGCAAATAAGTCCACAAGAAATGTCATGGTCTCGAATAAAATGCGAAGTAACTTATTATAAATGACCTTCGACATTCGCGCTGTGTATTACTGTTTAAAGTGTTGAAACCTTAACTGAAACTTGATCATAGCTAGAACTTTAAGTTTTAAACATTTAATTGTAAGCACACAAGGGACGAGTCGCGATATTTTTGCTGTTACTCTGGAGACGATTTCTATTATAGGGCGAGCTATTAATTGCATACGTTATTTAATGTTGTGTCTAATGCTCTTATTCGATTTTAAACAGAAGGGAAAAAATATATGGAATTTAAAGTCCGTAACTGTGTGTAGCTGCAGTAGCGATCGAGACGTATTAATATTCGTGTCTCAGTTAATATTAATTTTCCTAATAAATCCCCTTTGTTTATAAGATAATTTTAATTTTATTTCTGCTGTGGTTTTACCGTTAAGTTTTGCTTTAAAGGCAATTTATTCTGTAACTATCTATATACAATTTGCCCACACGTGCTAGACTATGTAATGTTTTTATGGCAACATTGTGTTCAAAAAGTTACTAAATGAGAGCAATTAGAAGATAATGAATGAGCGAAAGCGGTACGGATTTTATTATTTCCCCAAACTTCGTAACAACTGCATATATAATACTGAAACACCCCTACTTGAAATACAACTTTCTTAATTAGATAAAATTTTCTGATATCTCTGAAGCAACGACTGAAAGTAGGCACGAACAGTGATCCAAATTCTTACATAAGAAAGCCTTAACCATAAAACACACGCACGAATAAAAATCCTGCATTTCCCAGAGTATATAATCTTCTGAAACGTTGACCAGCCCTTTTGCTCCAACTTTAAATTGAGACAATTTGGATTTAATTAATTTCCTCTGCTTCCAGCTATTGCTTCAGAGATATTGAAAAACTTGCCTGGATAATTTTCGAATTTTTAGCCAACAACAGAAAATAATTCTATCAATGGGAACTTTCTTTTATAATCGCGAATTTAAATAATGGTAAGAGTAAACGTAACATTAAATTAAGAGCTAATTAATTTCAACAGATAAAATCATACGTATAAAATCAGCGTGTGAAATATCGTGTTACTGCTTGTAATTATTACGCTTTGCTACCCTAGAGTTTCAGCAACTCATTAAGCCGCTCTATTAGAGCGAACCGGGACCGCCACAGGTGGTTCTCCGCTATGCGGTAAGTAACCATTGTCAAATGGCGCACCGAACAAAAAGAGACTACTCACACATGGGGAAAACGAAGAGGCTGGGATACGTGACTAAAGCTACGTGTCGGCAAAATTCCAGGGATATGAGCGAGAAAATTGCGGAAGATGCCAAAACTCGCCGGGCGTGACTCTGTACGAACGATCCTTATCGATATCGCGACGATGAGATACGGTTATTACGAACTCCCGCACGTCGCACTTATGATTAAAGTCGTGCGAGCGGGGATGGCTATCGAAACGTTAAGTGTGCTAAATTGCATTCGCCAAAGTTGACGAATACATTTGTATGTCCGAGGAAGTTACGAAACCAAAAAGATTTCCCAACCGTTCGGGCGACAATCGAACTGTTTATCAGTGGATAATGCACATTCCTCTCGCAATTAGCCGATGTTTCATAAACTAAACGTATAAACTGTCGCAGCGACGCTTGCCAATTCTATAATGTCTGCATTTAATATATTGTAAAAAAATAATTGGATAACATAGCGCAGGAAAAGGAAGACAAAGAGCAACGAGAGAGGAAAGTGGACACCGGGCGCAAACGCTCGTAAAGGAGAGAAATCAAATACAAAAACTACGACAAATAAGTGGAATGGTCATACGATTTAACGGTAAATACTTTAACTCCTGTTTTTGAAAGGAGAAACGGCATATTTTGCAATTGGTTCCAGAAGAATATGCTGCAACACCTCGAATTCCCGTTCATACTTTTTCCCCGACTTGTGAGGTTTACTCGAAATAGTCCGATGGATTTCTGTTGAATTTTACCGAAGACGCTTAATGCATTTTTACTGACGCGAATTAATTAATGTCAAGTCCAAAATATACGTATTGAACCTGAGCACAAAGGAAATTTAATCGCATGAAATTTAGATCACAATGTTTAATAATTAAACGGGAAAGATCAACTTTAAGGGGTAAAATACTGTATATTTAACGCAAGATTCTATTTTTGCGAGATGTAACTTTCATAGTTTCATATTCTAAAATCTGTCGGGCTCGAGCGAGAAGACGAGATCTAATTGTGTCCTTTAAAGGGGGTGCGTTTCTGTCAACTTACGCTATTACCCAGACAAACGCTTCAACCACTTACGCCTTGTACCGTCGCGAAAGTAGGGAAGTGGCGAACCGGAGTCGACTGGAGAACGACTCGACCGAGGTAACGCGATAAACTGAGCTACGGCTAAAGAAATAAAGCGCGGATTCGCCACGAGACAGATGATGCTCGCGCATCGAACGTGTCTCGCATATCGATCAGCGATGTTAATCTTCCACTGACCTTATTGAATGGTTGAGAGATGATCGAGAAAAGGAATCCGCGTTCGGCTCGCGGCGTCGATGACAGCGGGGCAGGGTAGACGAGCGGGCAGGCAGCCAAGACGAGCGAGCGCACTGGCAGGTGCTCAGGCAAATAGACAGTTGATCAGGCGGACGTGAATACCGGTAGGTACGTATGTAATAACTTTCTCCTCGCCCGCGTGGATCTATCGATCCTCTTTTCTGCCTCAGCGACTTTTCTCGAGTAAAACGGCCCACATTTTGTCACTCCTGTTGAGCCGCGGTCCCACTTTTCCCACCTCCGCCTTTGTACCCCTTCTTCAGCGGCCACCATACCCTACCCTGCGCTCGTCTTCCTCCTCCTGATGGCTACCACCTGCGTCAGCGTTTATAACGTAAGAAAATAAGAATAGTAGAAGATGCGCGCATTCTTCGGGTTCTTTTTCTTCCTCGCGGATACCTTCCTCGCCGGGATAAAGGCCTCCACGGCGCCCTACGAAGGACGCGCAAAGGCGCAGAAGCCGCGCGGGGCAGGTTCAATTATTAGTTGTTAATCAGCTGTAATATTCGTCGTTCGGAACAACAGAAGTAAAATCGGAATGCGGAAGCTTCTATCGTCGCATTGTAACATCGATCGTGTTCCAATGGCTAACTTGTTTCATAATAATATCTGTAAAATTTGCGAGAATAATTTTATATGCTAGCCGAAAATTTGTCAGTAGAGATTAATTTCTATCGCGCACGTGAAAAAATGTAAATGACAATTACGAATTCAGTTTCTTTTATAAACCCTAGTAATTACATTGAATTCATCATTTTTGTCTCTCATCAGGTTTGTTCAAAACATAAATAATAAACTGCTACTAAAAGATTAAGAAGAAATTATTAGTGTATGAATTATTCACATGTGTGTATGTGTGCGCGCGCGCACCACCTCTCCCTCAAAGTTAGTTTTCCCGAAATGTAAAGCTTTTTTCGCGGATACAAGTTTAAAATTTGTATCGGACTAAGTTACTTGATAATTCACCACTATTAAATAATCGGTAACAATACCACAAGGAATAAAAATAGTGGCGTCTTCTTCTCGCTATTCCAGTCATTCCAGTTATTCCAGTTTTCTTATAGTCCACTAAAAAGACATCACAAACCCAATCCTGCGTTTAGTAAAAAGATTCCCACTCTATAGCGTTTGTAGCTCTTTCTTCTTTTTGCCCCTCGCTCTTTCTCTCTTGCTCTACAGCTACGTAGCAATGCTAAGTAGTTTATAGAGATACTGCGCTCTGACGCTGTACCTCTATAAACTGCGTAGTACTATCTCTGATATATGAACGAAATTATCCTACCAAACTTCCAATTAAAAACAAGTCCTACGTTCGACCATAATTTACTCTCTAATCACTCTGTTGGAGTAAATATTCACTCCAATAGGGCGAGCGTTTCACTCTATGGCAGTATTTTCTCTCCAAAAATTTTAGAGATACTTCGATGTATTTATTTACCTTACATAGAGTGACACTTTTATAGCTGATTCATTTCAGTAATAAACATGTCTTCAAAACGGACAGCATCGATGAAGAAAATTTTTTATTTTCTAACACTCCCATAAAGAAGAAGGCACGATTGCATCACTAGCGGGGTAAACCCAAATATGATGGCTGTAGTAATACGGGACAGTTGGCCACACATACATATTATGTGTAAAAAATACATCCAATACATTGTAAATAATAAAGAAAATAGCCCCAGATGGCAATGGCGACCAATAAGTGGGTGTTAACGCGTTTTAGACAAAGAACTCGGGACTCTCCCCACGATGGAAATAGCCATCGGTATTTACATAAACTGCTGTAAATTTTAATTATCTTTCAGAATAAAGATACACTATTCAGCGATTAGTGGAGAAATCACAGCTTGTGGCCACCTTTTCTTGTTCCGTTTCTTGTACGGTCATATTATACCCGGACTTACTCTATTACGATACCGGTTTCATGGGCATTTTGACCGATTAATAGCGGCTACCCGGATAAGACATTGTGGAAGGATTGGGCACATTCACGAACACATAACTTCTCCCCACACTCAACAAGTCTCACCCAGAACAAGATGACCCAACTCCGAATTACCTGAGCCACATACCGTTTCTTAGAAAGGATGCTAAGAGAAGACCAGATGAAATAAAAAATATAACTTTACTCCATTTTTAATGCTCAATAATAACGTTGCAGAATTAATCCTAGCGTTTCGCATACGTTGCACATGTCGGTGCGTCATCGATAACTTTGATTTTTCGACACGAAACGGAAAAACCCAACAGGTCCAAGCAAGATGCAGCCCAACAATTTTTAACGTGTGGATCCTTATATAGTTTTATTATTTAATTTTTATGTTTAGCATTTTGTATTGCTCTGCGTGCTCAGTTTCCAAAACAAGGTTATGACCGGTATTCATAATCAAATCTTATATTCAAAACCGTCTTAAGATCATCTTTAGATACTCCAGATTCAATGACATGTTCCGTACAGCATCTTTAGATAAAGTTGAAACAGTCTTGAATATAAGATCTGACTAATGAATACCGGTCTATACGTACATATTGTTTTCAATCAATTTATAAATGTCTTAAGAATTGATGACAGTAAAATTATAATTGTAAATTCACTTAATTAATATGGATAAAATATAAAACATAATAATTATATATTGCAAATTTTTGCAAAACTTGGCTAAAGCCAGAGAAACGAAACAATATAAGCAAGTGGAGTGTATTAAGAAATATTCAAAGATAATTTAAAAATACTAACAATTAGACATTCTGCGTTTAATTATTCGATAATTTTAGTATTTGCATTGCAAAAGACCATCTGTATGAAAATTGTTTTCTTATACACTGCTCAAAAGAAATATGGCATAGAAAAATTTTATGCAAAAATTGTTCAACTTTGACTGACGGTAACTCCGCGAAAAATCATCGTAAAATTATATTCTTTTTCGCCCTAATTCCTGTGGAATGTGGGAATGTCATTCCACAGGAAGAAATTAGAGCTTGCATTAACATGAGGTATCGGCTGCAAGCAGTAATTCAACAATGCAGAGGAAACACGCGTTTTTCAAATTTAAACACACACACACACACAAATGTGAGGCAAGAGGACTCACTTTAATCAAGCACCCAAAAATGAGTCATTCTACACACACACACACACACAAACGGCTCTTTTCAGGGCCATATGATGTGCAAAATCCGACCGGCAACCTGGTATATGCCAATAATGCAAGGGTTACTTTAAAGTACTGTATCCTTGCGAAAAAAATGGCAGCGACTTCTTTTTTTTTAAATTAAAGAGGAAGGTTCGTATACTTTATGTTCCTACAAACAGTATCCCCGAAAAAAAATGTAGCAAGTCCATGCACTCCGTCAAACTTTTCAATATAATTTGTAATTTTCAATATAATAAACATGCCCTCACATTTAAGGTGTTACAGTGGTAGGGATGCATCACACCTAAAATCGAACTATAGTATCTTAAAGTAGAGATTTCAAGCTTTAATTTAAAAAAAAGAACATAATTTTACGATGATTTTTCGCGGAGTTACCGTCAGTCAAAGTTGACCAATTTTTGCATAAAATTTTTCTATGCCATATTTCTTTTGAACAGTGTACTACTTACAGAATTCAGGTGAAACCATTAAAATACCTCGTCATTTCTGTACGATTATAAGGGCACTTATTGAAGCAAGGACACAAATAGCAGAGAAAGATCTTTATGTATAATTCATGTATTCTTCATTGTTTGCGCGCGCAATCACAGTAATATTTCATAAAGCGATTCGTTAATTATCGTTGTTTTCAATTGATGATACGCAAAGTAGCAGACTTAGGTATAGTATCATAGTATGTATCGATGTAAACTACTAGATACTATAAATAATGTTCTAACATACCTTTCACCAGAAACCGATTAATTATTGCGAAATAATCCGACATAATTTTCCGATTTTTGAAGGCATAAATCGGTCCGTATAATACTTAATACATCTTAAATTTATATCTTTTTCTCCACATTAATTCCGCAGATAATGGAAGGTAAATTGCAGATTGTCACAATTGACGTTTCCGTTAATACTAGAAATTTTCAGAATCACTTAACGTTTGTTACTTTCCTTACATTTAAACATGCATTTGACATTTAAATATTATTTAAGTACTGCATATTGAAGTGCTTAAGATATACTGAAAGTTCATTAAAGTTTTGACAATATTATTAGTCTTTATCTGTCTTATTTTTTATGTGACGGGAAAATTGAATACGATATTAATAATTGTGCACGAAGATTATACTCAATCAGTCGCACAGGCGACATTGCAATAGCCATTTTATCGGGGAAACAAACCGTCTATTTAACTTTTGCTCTTTCCTTTTTATACTTATCAAGGCATTAATAATCAGGTCCCAAATTTGCATATACTAGTAGAAAGGGAACAACACAAGTAACAAAAAAGTTCTAGAGAAGTCACAAGTAATATGGAAGAACGTAGAGTCGATACATTTCTCTAGATTAATATCGCCGTGCTTATCGCAAAGTCATCTTCTGTAAGGCACGTTTCATCCTGTTCACTAAATGTGCTTTTTTTCGTTAAACAACATCTGATATTTACACGAACATAGCACGATACGAATAATAAAGATAGTGAGATAAAGAGAGATCAGTAGAAAGGAAGAACTGGTATCGCCGGTGATTTTTAATGTTGTTTAAACAAGTAAAAAGATAAATTTTGAGGAAAAAATTTGAAAATATTCCTTAATTACTAGGAAATATGTAAAAGTATTACGTAAAATATTAAATAAAAAATGTATAAACCTGATCAAATTCCATTGCTTTTGAGTACTGAATTCTTAATTCTAAATTAGTTCACGATTCAATAACATGATACTTATTAAAAATATTCATATAAAAGACAAAATATTAATTTATATGCTACTAGGTATAGCAAACTTACAATTAGCGCTCTAAAATATCGTAGCTTAATTTCTTAAAATCGCTAAATAACGTATACGATATACATATGAGTCCTGACAAGTAAACAGCAACATATGCATATCTATGGAACGATAAATTCCAATGTTACAATGATCATTTGAGCAGATTTATGAAACTTTTGTAAAATATTTACAAAAATATTCAAAAGTGAAAAGAGCATACGGTTAGAATATAATAAAGAGAAATAATATAATTTTAGTTTAGTTCTGTTTAAAGGGCAAACTCTTCTCGATCAATACGATAAATGTTTCATGATTAAAAATAACTTTTTTGTATAATTACCATAATTATATATGTATATAAGGTTCATCTGATGAATGTTGAAATGAATTTCTTGACAGGTTCCATAAATTTTCAGAATGACTCTCGCTTATGTTTAGAGGAAAAGAATAGTTGGAATACCAATCACGGTGGAAGATATTTTCCAGCTGTTGTCTTATGTTGTCATTATTCTGATGTCCAACGGTTTCAAACACGGTGCCGATACCTGAGACAAATATTTGTGTTAAAAATTTAAACAACGCATCAACAATGTTTATAAAAACAACCAGACTTACATATGATATATTTAAAATTTATTTATAAAATACCGTAGTGTGCAAGTTTTGTTACTTTAATTTATCTTATTTTATTCTCATAAAAATCGATATTTAAACGACTTACCAGCAGTGTTAATAAAATAATCACCCGACCAATTGCTCGTTCCAATGTAGGCTGCTACATCGGTGACCATGTATTTATTGTGGTTTACTCTCGCGAACGGTATTTTGTCCAAGTACGAGTTAGTGGGTACGATAAACCGTTTCTGTTAAAAAAATAGGTAGAATTGATGATAAATTTTCGACAAGCAGAAATTCGAATTTGTCATCAGAAAAATATATATGCATTTATTCTGAATGACATACTCACCACTTCAATTTTCACATTGGGATAACTGAACGTCAGGTCTTGCAGTGATTTAAGAAAATATGATTCGGATGATCTAGAGTGTTTCCACCAAGAGATCAAAAGACGCACTTCTACTTTACGCTCGATTGCCGCCGCCCTTAGAGCGTTATCTATTATAGGCCAATACCTGCAAACATAGACATGAAAGTTCTTATGTTAGTAGAAGAAACAACGTAAAAGAAGTTACTGCTGTTATATAATAGTTTACGTTCTTATATGTTTATTTCAATGTATTCTTTGTAATATAGTATAATATATTTATATTTTATACATACTTTATTTGTGGAGTATATATTGTTAACGGGAAATAATCCATCACAGAGATATAGATGAACTTTTCCGCTTTAGCGATGCAGTGCACAATCGCGTCTAGATCGCTGCTTCTACCTTTCGGCGAAAATGGCGGAGGTGAACTCTGTACATATTAATATATTGTTTCTACAGTTTGAGAAAGTAGAATAAAGAGGAAGAATTTGCAAAAAATTAATGCCACAACATAACACGTTTATTAAAAAGGCACTAACCGCGATAAATAATTTGTACTTATTATCCATGTATGTAAAATTCATAGGATTATGTATATTTATCTTTGTGCTAAGAGAATCTGGCCACGTGGAAGGCACTTTACCGTCTTCGCCTAACTGCCAGTATACCTGCAGTAAAAATGAATATAAATTTTTAATTCAAAGATAGTAAACACCCAGCGAGAAATTACAATACTTATCGATCAATGTCGCGTCGAATCGTCATTATTTTGACGAATTATTTCTCACTGAGCATGTTTGAAGTATGTACTACAAAATTTATAAATTTATTTCACTGCTTACATCAAATATTTTGGCATAATCCTTTGCTAAGCAGGAACAGTTCAAGGCTATCAAACCGAGTTCCTTAACTTGTGCAAGCGATCTCCAATCCATATTCGCCGAACCGACGTAAATATGAGTACGATCGATGAGCCAGAGCTTCGTGTGAAGTACACCACCGCCCAACAATCCAGCAAAATTTAAATTTCTCACCTGCATTCAAATATAATAAATATACGTATCTGTTAGGTGACCAGTGAATCGTAAAAAATTTTTTTTCGTTTACATTATTTATTGGCAACTATAAATTTTTGGCTTCTGTCAAAAATATGTTTGCCTTCAAGAATTATAAAGTAAAAATATCGTACAAATATGTAAAAAATGTTACTAAGCAATTTAAAATAAATGCTCAGTATCAATTTAAAAAAACTAGATATTTATGGTACATAGGCTTGATGGCTAAAATAAAATTGACTAGACATGAACAATTTCCTGTGAAATCAGTACGACAATTTAATAATTTCAAATACCTGGATACCTCCCACCTCATCAAAATAAACACTATAATATCACCTGTGCGTTAGCCTTTTTGGCTAAAATTTGCGTATCGACGTTCGGAGACAAGCGGGAAGGAAGATTCTGTGCAATTTTTAATTCGATCTGTCTGTCTCTTCCGGCTTCTAACAGCGACTGGAACACCTGTTCTCCCTGTAACCAAGGCAATTTATTAAACGCATAACGGTTGAGCGTAGCTACGATATCGCTACATTACGCACTATTTACCATCTTAGCGCTCCCATTGTCAGGATAGGCGTCATCCCTTTTCATTGTCCAATAAAGGGACGCGATTTCGATGGTATTCTGCGCCATTCCGATGAGATCCATCCAAGAATCGTAGGTGCTTTCATGCTCCGCTGTATTATTGCTATAATTCAAGCCCACGGGTATAGTTTCCACTAGGGATATACTGCAATGATCCATGCACGTCGATTCCAAGTCCAACGCGGTGGCATTTAGCGGGTACTTGTCCGCCGCGTGGTCTAACAGCGGCAAAAGCACGACCAGAACGATCAGAATCAGTATGATCGTTATCGGTATGCAACTGGGCCTGCACCAACTCTGCGCGCCCCACCTTCGAAGGAAAATCACGCCATTAAATTATACTGTTCACCATGCGATCTCATAATAATCAGATTCACAAGTTTCTTGTATAGATAAAAATCTTTCAGTCTTAAGAAGCTTCTTTGTTTCATTTCAATTGATAAAAAATAGCTACACGAGAGACAACAAGAATAATAAGCCTTCCTTACTTGAACCAACAATTTATTCGTCAACTGAGAATATAGTTGTTTATAGAGTTTGCCTTTAAGTCACATGGTTTTCACGAATTTACGAAACGATGAAAGATTATTCCCTGGAAAAGCTGTCGTCCCCCCTAATTTTTTAAGTTACAAAACTGGACACGTACTTCGCATTCGCGAGAGGATCGTCCACGTCGGTTCTCAACATAAAGCCGGTCTGATCCCATAACTCCAGATCGTCGTCACCTCCTGGTGAGTTGACATCAAGCCGTGCGTTTTCGGATACGGTCTACAACACAATATGTCACGTATGCTATTTTTACACAGCCACGCCGCAAACGTGTTGCGCAATGTCGTTGCAATATTATCGATTGGTATATACTTCGCTTGAAAATCCACTCGGGAGATTCGATATATAAAAGGAACCGTGCTCCGCTAGTCCTTACCACCACTTTTAAGCCGAGTCCTTAATTAAAAACGACCGCATAAATTTTATCTCATTAATATGACAAGGAGCGCGCGGACTTTGCCGTCCGTTCGAAAGGATCCGTGACGAGAAAATCAATCCGCCCGTGATTCATTAGGGAAATAAACGAATTCGAAGATTAATCGGGGATTTTTCTGACGACAAAACGAGGAAGTACAAAAAAAAATGTTCATTGCGTGACGCATGTACCATACATACCGCGTTTTCGTCTTCCGAGATTTACAGAGAGGAAATTGGAGCAGATTTACGTGCGGACAAACGATCCGCTTCGAGGGTACAAATAATGACTTGTTAATGAAGCTGTTAGTAAAATTGTCGGACTTACAATTAGTAAATTGCACGAGTTGGATGCACTTTTGCTTTAATCCCTTCGCACGACGACGACATGAGTTTGTAGATGTGCACCTTATGCGCAGCAATATGCGAGGACCTACCGAGAGTTTGTGCTTGAGTCGCGGTGCCCTGTTCTTGCGATGCGGCAACAACACCACCACATCCTGGTCCTTGTCCCGAGGCTCGGCGTACTTGGGATACGCTTTGGCTGCGGTCGCCCCTTTCGCCGACGACGACGTTGTCGGTGCGGCGGTGCCGCCGGCCGTGGAATACTTCGAATATGCGATGTTATTCACATTATTGCTACCTCCGTAAGAAACGTTGTGCGTATTATTCACCTTGACGGGCAGAGAGAGAGAGAGAAAGAGAGAAAGAAAACGCTTTATTTTTATCGCTCCGACACAGACTTTGTTTCTGATCGATTGTCCGGATTACCGCGGGAGAAAATTGAAAGCGACACTACTTGCTATACAAGGCGAGATTCTAACTTTCGATCAACTGCGAATACACTTTGCATTCATGTCATTTTAATTTAAGGCTCGAGGCAAAGTTTTCTAAATCTTTGAAACCAAAAATAAGAGGTTGCAATTTTCACTGTGGGCAAACCTCAAGCTCGTAATCTCGCGAATGCGGAGATGACAAAAGCGCGAGATGCAGCCCGATGACTTCCGCTACGTCATGCGCGAGTATAATTAATTAAGTTCTGCTGGGAAAAAACGTGAGAGAGGAAGGATTCCTCTTACAGAACAAAGTAAAGGCATAAAAGGCAGAATTCCTCCTGAGGAACAAAGTATGCGTGAATAATGGTATGTACATTCGAATCGATTAAGATTACAATACACGCCACAACAGCTTATTGATTCAAACGTTACTATTACATACGTTTTATGATTCACGAACGACATGAATCAAACATGAAAAGATAATGCGTGTTTTACTGGTTTCCGGAATGTTATATGTAAATGTACAGAATGTCGTAAATTATATTTCATTTTTCTTATGCATCTTACACAACGCGGTAGGTTTTGCGATTTAACGTCGAGAATTAATGACACAAGGTGTATTCAGTTTTCCGAGCACAATGTAACGTTTTAACATTCTCGTTAATGCATACATAATGTATTATAGTAGCGTTGTTTTTAATATTGTCTTTAGAATTATTTCCAATATTGTCTCCCGCAATAGTTTAAATGGTAATACCTTTCAAAACATGGACAGCAAAATATCAAATCTTACGATCTCCTAAATAAACACAATTGTGTACAAAAATACGTTTAACAAACGTTAAAAACCAATTTCGAGCAATTTCGTGCAAGTTGAAAAAATAAACGTTTAAAATTTAACACCATTTTTTAACCATTCAATAGACGTTATAAAAACATTTTATAGCGTCTATTTCAACGTTTCTCGATTAGTTTAATATACCGTTTTTTTTATACGAGACATTTCAATGGTACGATATTTCGTTTTTATTGTATTTTTGCGAAAAATGCGTCGGCTAAACGTTTTTTTAAGACGTTTATTAAACGTATTTGCGTTGCCAAACGGACCGAGTGGGTCTGGTTGGGCTTGTTCTCGATATCGTCCTGAACTTAATTATTTCCGACTCGAACGATGAGAAATATTTGGCAAACGTCTCCGCGCGGAGATCTCGACTCACTTGCACGAGGATGTGACAGGCCTGAGATGCAATTTGAAATAGGCCGTCCTGCAAGTTATGACCGGTGTGCTCGGAACCCCCGCCGCCCCCGCCGCCGCCGCCGCCGCCGCCGCCCATTTTCCGTCCAAAAAACGACATTTCGATCGCGCCCGACGCACATTCGCAATGGCGATTCCACTAATGCGTCAAGGTCGTGGCGAACGACTCGTCGTTAATCGAGCTCGCGTGCGCGCGGAGACCGGCTTCGCCGACGGCGTCGTTTCCGCTGTCCGACTTTTGCACCATGTTCGACATCCACATCGATATCTGTCGGCAGACAAGACAAGAGAAAATGTCATCCGTGCCTCTACGTCCGTGCACGTGTATACGTTGGCGCGGCATTGATTCCGGCCGCGCGTTTAAAATTTAACGCGCGCGAGGGTCGAGATCAGCCTTAATCAAAGTTCCGCGATGCTCTTACACCGATAGTAAAACGTTACGTCCGACCTGCTATTTTTATTGCTCGCTGCCCTTGTAAAGTTGGAACCAATTTAGAACGGCGGAGGAAATACCATACTTTTCCTGAAAACATTTACAACAAGTACAGCGAGCAGTGTCTGTCTTTCATTTAAAAAATTATATGCATATCCCTAACATATTTTCCACGAGAAAACAGAAAGAGATTTTGCAACGAGAATAATATCAGTGCCTTGTGACGTTCTCTTTTCAATCTTTAGAACATCAGTTTCGTAAAGAACTCTCTTTCCTTTGCCGAATTTTTGATCAGAGGAAAGTCCCCTATTATGAGATAGGGTCTTAATATGGGATAGCGAAGCGTTTCCGTTAAATTAATGTAGGCATCATCGGTTGATTCCACCATGAATTTATTACCCTGGTATCTGTTTAGCGGAAAATTCATTATCGAATCGTGCGATCGTTACGAAAAAAGATTTACGATTGAATTTGGGTGCTGAAAACCTGCTGTCGCATATTAGAAACCTATCACAATAGAGGACTTTCGCCTACATCTTAAGAGCGGGTAAAAAGGGATAAAAGTAAGCAAATAATTTTTCTCCGAACGAAGATCTTCAGATTCCCTTTGTTGGACTATCGGATTAGCGAGGCTCAACGTGAAAGAAATCGCGTGTTTCCGGTTTTTATCCCCGCGCCGTGGGGGGTGGCTGAGAACGGTCCCGGCGTTAATCTCGACAAATGGAACAATTCTCGATTGCAACACGTCGCGCGCGCCTGATTCAATTAGCGACGATCCCCCGGCCCCATCCTTCTCTCGGTCGGACGTCGAATCGCCGGCCGAAGAAGCGGAGAGGCTTGAATTACGTCGCGACTCCGTATCGTATATCGCGTGGTCGATAATAAAGCGATTAGTGGCCTCTTTGACTCATTCGCGATATGACTCGTCGACTCGTCTAATTCGCGGCGGGTCGCGTCGAAACCGGCGGACGCATTGTTTTTCCATTCCCTTTTTCCATTTTATATCTAGATCGATCCGATCGCGGCCTCCGTCGCCGGGACGACGACGGCGAGCCACATCAGGGCGCAGGGGGACAAAACGCCTTTCCCAGCCGACGGGGAACGATCGAAAAGTCTCGCATGCCGAGCACCTGCGCACAGGACGTCCTCGTGGCCTGGATAACACTCCCGATTGATGAAAAGGCGCGATTAACCCATTTCCAATTTGTAAACTTTAAACGCTGGGAGCGATGCTTGCGTGGCTTTTACGTCCTTTCGAAGGCGCGCCATGGATTTCAGAAAATAAAAGTAAAATCACTCGAATGCTCTAGTGTTAACAATTAATTTTATATAAGATTTTGTTAATTATATTAATTATTATTCATTATGCTAGTGGATAAAATTATACATGGGTAATTATGGATGTTTAATGGGCAAAATTAATTAATGATGTCCATTGTGTTAAGATAAATTATAAAAATTATATACAGTACCTTTTAATTTTTTTAGTATAACTAGTTTTTAAGTACGCGAATGAACAATTCGACGCAAGGTGCACCTGTTATCAGGTGTCTGCTGTAAAATTTTGAGTACATTCGATGCACTTTGACGAACGTTAGGCTCAGAAAACCTAAAGGTGATGTCATTTTGGCCGGTACTGTATATGCTAGAAATGTGTTAAAGTACACGGAGAGAATTTTCTTTTAAAAATTATCCTGAAAATTGTGTAATCGTGGGACAACACGGCATTCCGAGGAATTTTATGAGTTTTTTAAAAATGTTATCATACATTTTACTAGTAAAATTTATGGTACACCTGATAACAGGTGCACCTTGTGTCGAATTGTTCATTCGCGTACTTAAAAACTAGTTATACTAAAAAAATTAAAAGGTACTGTATATAATTTTTATAATTAATTTTAACACAATGGACGTAATTAATTAATTTTGTCCATTAAACATCCATAATCAGACGATGTACTGGTAAAATGTATGGTAAAATTTTCAAAGAACTCTCATACGGTTCATCAAAATGTCACGTTGTCACACTATCACATGATTTTCAGGATAAATGTTAAGAGGAAATTCCTTCCGTGTAATAATTGATTGACTGTACAAGTAAGGAACATGATGAAAACTAACAATATAATATTATCGTACGAATGCTATTGTCCAATCCTTGCGTTACTTAAAAGCGGTGCGTGACAAAGCGATAAACAAATGTTCGCGCTACTTCACTGGTGATAATCTGATAAAAAGGTGTGAGACACAAAACGAAGTTTTCAATAACTTCGGTTATCACGTTGGGTATTTTCAGTCGTGAGACGTGCGTATAGTAATAATTAATAAAATTACAAGCAAAGCACTCTGCAAATCGTGTTATGTGTCAGCGACGGTTCATCGGCATGTCAAGTCGCGAGAGTCTCGCTCGCGACGCCGCGGACAAAACGGACGTGACAATTCCATATGGTTCGGAGGCTGCGCGGCATTTTATTCAATCGCCATCCCGCGGATTATCCCCTCGCGAGCGGGACGAGTTTCTCGCGTGAGTGAAGCGCCGATGCACGTGCCGTTG
Source organism: Vollenhovia emeryi (assembly GCF_000949405.1). Classification (NCBI taxonomy): domain Eukaryota; kingdom Metazoa; phylum Arthropoda; class Insecta; order Hymenoptera; family Formicidae; genus Vollenhovia; species Vollenhovia emeryi. The sequence continues at coordinate 2,239,057 of NW_011967236.1, read as the reverse complement.
ACCGATGATAAGCGGAAAATCGGCGCGGGCCCGCGCGTATCGCGACAGCCGAACGCGTCGGCCGACCGCGAGGTCCTACCAAGCGTGGGCGCGAAGCGTGTGGAACGTGCACGCGAGGACGACGATGTACAGTGTACACGCAACGGAAAGACAATCGCACGGGGGAGAGACACGCGCGCGCGCGCGCGCCGCGAAACACTTTCGGCGGCGACTGCTCGTTCGATCTGTCATCGCGGAGGAAACGCTCCGCGGCGTGCATGCGCGCGGAGGCACATCCTTCGGTGCCACCGGGTCGGCGCGAACATCCGGCGAAAGGGAGCGAAACGCTTCGTCGATATACGCGGCTCTCCTTCACCCTCCCGCCCCCTCCCGCCACCCCGGTTATCGATCACACCGTGTTCGGAGGCGCCGTTCCCGCCGTCGCGCCGGTGCACCCTCGCGCACGTGGTGTCCTCGTGCCCGAGATCCTCGCCGATAACTAATCCTCCCGCCGAGCCCTCGGCGTGCCGTAAGAATTGGAGCACGTGCCGACGGCGCCGTTGCCGCCCCATGCGCCCGTTCTCCATCCTCCCGCCGCCCCCCCCCCCCCGATTTATTGCGGATCCGCCGTTATTTCTGCAGCGGAGGCGCGAGGGTGGAGTGCACAAGATCGCGAGAGTTATCGCGAGAGTCCGTGTTATAGAAATATCGGCCGCCATTTATCCGCGATACGTGTTCTCCCCGTCGATATCTTCCCTCCTCCGTTTTCACGTCGTTTTTCGCGAGAATAAGGCGTCGGAGCACCGTCGCGCGTGTTTCCCGTCAATCAAATCCGTTCCGGAAATCCTCTCTCTCTCCCTCTCTCTCTCTCTGTCTGTCTTTCCGTTCCCAACGTTCCGTTCCTCCAACTTTCTACCCCAGTTTCGACGAGGATTTTGTAACAAAAATTGCCGAAGCCGATAGACTTCGTCAGGCTACGCCGAGCACAATAGGATCGTCATACGGGACGAGCTGTACGGTGCAGTCCGTTAGCTTTTCTCGTATTCTCTCCTATTTTTTAGTTTTTTTTTCAACCTCATTCTTCGCACGCATAATACGTCTGGGTCGCGTCATGCCGAATAATGAATGTGAAAGCAAACGCAAAAAGATCGGATTTCACGACCAGGTTGAAAAGCTTGCAGAAAATATGGAGCATGCGGGCAGAGGTGTAGTTTACGAGATGATACAATTACACGTCGGGTACGTGCCCGACTTTCTCTTTTCCTTTTGCATTTTTTTTCCCTTTAAGAAGATCTTTTTAACTTGGCGGGGGTCCTTCTTTGTTCGATAAACGCGCGCCGGGAGAACTAGAGCTTTCATCCGCAAGTGCTCTTTGCGAAACGTCATGTGTGCTCTGTAGAAACATTCTATTTTGTTTGTACAAGCAAATCGGTACGCTCGCTTGAAAAATTTGTCGACAACGTGCGATCGTACAATTGTATAATGTACAATTTTGTCAACTCGCGCAAATTTTTTCAACTAACTTATTGCCTACAAACTAGAATGTTTCTACTCCGGGAAAAACAGACAGTTAGCAACCCATTTTGGGGTCCACAATTGGTAATCGAGTTATTTGGATTGTAACTCTACTCTAGGAAAAATTTGGACCGTTTTTTTTGTAGCCAAGCAACTTAACATTTCGGTTAATGCCTCGTAAGTAAAAGTTATCTTTGCGTTACTCAATATCGACAGAACTAATTGAGAGAATTGATTAGTACTACTTTGAAATCTTGGATATAGACAGAACAGCTAATTGCAATTTTTAGTTACGCGGGGTAAAATTCGTAAAAGATTAGAGTTGCGAACAATCCAAATAACTCGATTAGTAATTGCGGGCCCCAAAATGGGTCGCTGTCTTTTTTTTCCAGAGTAAAAACATTCAATTTTGTCTGTACAAGCAAATCGGTACGCTCTCTTGAAAAATTTGTCGACAACGTGCGATCGTACAATTGTATAATGTATAATTTTATCAACTCGCGCAAATTTTAACTAACTTATTGCCTATACAAAATAGAATGTTTCTACTCTGGGGAAAAATAGTTGATCACAAGTATTTCGATTGTTCGTAACTCCTCGACTGGAAATAGAAAAAAATTAGTTGCTTAACTGTCTTTTTTCCCCAGAGGAGATGCAAGGAATCGCATTGTGGACCAGTCGTTTTTCTGCCTTGCCCAAGGCAGCCCTCCCTTTTAATAAAATCGATTTTCCGAGCCTTCCCTGACCTTTGATTCGCAATCCTCGATCTCTCCCGCCGAATCCCCTTTAAATTTTTCGCGCGTCGTCAAAATGGAGGCCGCCGCCACGTGCTCGGGACGGCACTTTGCTGCGTGACGCGTTCGCGACGAGATCATTTTAAATCTGAGTTTAGACGGTCTTAAGACTCCACCCAACCAATGATGTAAGATCTTCCGCGTGTTATCTTTAACCTTATTCTTTCCAATTTTTTGTACTGAAAAAGACTTGGTACAGCAAACGTTTACTCGAGTTCTGTGTCATTTGAATGAACTATTAATCAGTTTAACAAATTCCTTTGTCCCTTCGGCCTATCAACCACCTCACATCGCATAACCGTACAACTTTTCAAGATCACGTTTAAAACATTCTTAAGTGTAAGATCGAGCTGCGGGTTTAAGTACAATCGAACTGTCGTAATTTCTTTCAATTCTCCGCTGGCTTTCATTGACCTTCAATTGGTCTTCCCTGTAAGCCGCGTCATGAAAATTGGAGCCTTTCGGCTCGCTCCGTTCCCTTGTCGCGCCGTTATTCCTCTTCGTTCGCGACTATTTGCGAATTTCCCATTACTTCTCCGTCACGTTTCTCAATTGTATCGCGACTTCGGTACCCCAGGTCGAGTTCACGGACTCGCGCCGCGCCACTCGCCGCGACGTTCCACGGGCCGAGCCTCGCGCGAGACGCGTTGCACACGCGGCGCGTGACGTACCGTTGTTTCGTTGAAGCGCGTGGCTCTTGGGCAAACTCGATCCGCCGGCGTTCCACTCGCGATAAGCGACGACCACCCGCGTCGACTGGCTATCGAACGCGCTCGCGTCCGGTCAGCAACACTGGAGTTCGATCAGCACGAGTTGGAGTGACGCGTACTCGGTCGCCACGTTCGCGATGGCGTTACCGTTTGCCACGGGACCGGCACCGTCTCCGCGCCGATCGGCACCGTCCAGTGGCGTCGCATCGCCGCGGTATCGACCGCGCATTCAATTTCGCGTGGACAGCAAAGCGATGATTCGGAATGGCTGCCCCGTACTCTTTTCAGTCAGTGTTTTATGCCTTAAATTTTTGTCTTGAAAGGACGCACAATAGAGGCCCGAACGCACGACAAAACTTAAGTATTAAGTATTAAGAAAAGTACTTTTCAAAATTTTCTTTCAAACTGGCACCATTTTGTTACTTTTAAATAAAAATTCTTAATTGAGGTTCGGGACATAGCGACAAAAGTCATCAACGCAGCGGGCTTGCATCTTTTTTGACGTACGCCATTCGAACGGCGTGGAACACGCTTGATTAAAAAATTGTTTCAACTATGGCAACATATTTTTGTGTTATTTAAGAGAGTCCTAATAAATCCCCAAAAGATTTATTTCATTGTATGGTGTATTTACTGTGAAAAAATTGTTAAAGATAAGCATAGTTTTTGGGCCGTTAAAGTGGAATGACCCCTTAAGCGGTGAAACTTAATGCCTAAGAATTTCAATCAATCGAATTTTCAACATATTGCTTAAGTTTCCAAATGGCTGATTACGTTCTCGACAGTCATCGACCATTTTTCTCAAGTCTTAAGTTTTACTGCTTAAGTTTTTATCGTCTGTTCGGGCTTTAACTGTCTTGCACCTTCAAAGCAGAGCTCGGTATCTTAGCTATTTTCATCGAAGATACAGATACAAGATAAATTTTTAATAGATTCAGTAAAGAGACACAGATATAGTAGCTGTGTCTGTAACTATATCTGGCGGTCGATTCTGTATTTTACACTAGAGTGCAAATGTTAAAAGCGAGTAGCTTTATCGCTTTCTAATTGCCCTTGGAAAAATATACCTTAGAAAACCTTAACATTTTACTTTAGAAAAATAAGAAACGCGGAATCATGGAAATATTTGGAATGGATTCCGAATGCCTTTATGATAGGTATACCCAGGTTTTAATACTCGTAGAACGTCGACGTCCAGTCTTGCTTGGCTTTAGAATCGGAGAGCTTCCAAGTAGCTGACGTGGCACGCAGCGAAATCATCGGATTACGAACGAGCGTGCGAGAGCCACGGCGCAAAAATGATTTTAATTGCAGGGAAACGTAAAATTGAACTTTATCGAGATCGATTAGATCTTCTTCCGGATCTCGGATTTGAGAACGACCTTTCAGCCGATTAATTATAATTATTATGTACTAGCTTAAACCCAGGGTTGGGAAGTAACTCGTTACTTGTAACGAAGTTACAGTTACAGTTACTTCTTTTTGGCAACTCTAATTTAACTTCGTTACTTTTTCTCCATCTGTAACTGTAACTCAATTACATTTTTTCGATAACTAGCAACTAATTTAATAGTTACATTAATAGTTACTTTATATATTTTTTAAACCTTCACTTAATCGCATAGGCCTTGCCTTTGTGTATAAGCGCCTCCCTAGAAGCACAATTCATTGGCTGTACATTGGCTAACATTGGTTAAACATTGGTTAAACATTGGTTATGTTGGCAGTGAATTGGCCAATATTTCCCCAATATAACACCAATATTGGCCATAAAATAAATGCAAATATACTACTGATATTGCACCTAGATGATTATTTAATATTGGATTGATTGAATTAACAAGATTGCCCAATAAAATTGTAATATTGAATATAGAATAAATGCTAATGTAACGCCGATGTTACGTAACAATAATTGCACGGTACTGTGTTTACATTGAAAGTGAATTGCTAAAATATGAGGCCCTCCACCACCCCCGCCAATTTCGATTGGCGGTCCTCTTTTCTTTACAATAATTATTTTCTTTTGACATGTTTATCATTATTATATTAAATCACAATTAATTTTATAATTTATTACAATATAAAACATGTAGCTATGTCTACTCTCCAAAAGTCAATCAGTGGATTATTACAGAAAACAGTGAATACCCACTGATGCACAGTTACAAGTATACCACTGAATAATTCAATAGTTATAATCGTTTTCAGTGATAATTCACTGATTGACTTTCAGACAGTAATATGTAACATTCTTTACAAAATGTGTAAACAAAAAATCGTATCGTAAATGCGCAAACGAAAATCTATCGCATAAAAGATTATTTTAGATCAACTTAAAATTTCATACCATAGAAAAATTAATCTAAAGAGGCCCTCTGCCGCCCCCGCTGATTCCACTCAGCGGTCCTCTTTTCTTTACAATACGATTTTTTACATTTTTATCATTTATCCTTCTTCATACAATTTACTTATGTCTACGACAAACGTAATAAATTATGTCTCCCTGTCCCTGCCTACCCGAATTCCTGCCTACCCGAATATACAAATTCCTGCCTAACAAACATACAAATTTTCAACTAAACTTAATTTATTTCAAATAAAACCGCGACGCGATTATTAAGGATATAATTTGGGGTTTTAATTCGCGCGCGGTTGAAATTGATTTAATTTAGTTTTTTCCAATCTCGCATACAGGCGCGAGAAAATGTAGAAAAGAATATCCCACCCGACTTTTGACACATAAAAAGATATACACAAGATCTAAGTAAATTTTTATACATTTCACCATCGTGGTCAAGAAGGACCACTTATCTCGTTGAATCTTGCGTTGGGCCAGATTGGACCTACCTTTCGTTGCTCCTGGCCATACAGTCTGGTCATTTTGACCAGAGATCAGGAAGGAAGAAAACTCCTTCCATAGTCGGTTATCGTCACCGACAAATATTTCGTACGGTTCGAATATACGAGTGACGATCGTATCGCAAAATGCACGACCACGAGAAGTTAATTAAAAGAAAAATATTAATTCAAAAAACTTTACGGTATGTACGAACCAAATTTATTTTTGCTTTCGTTATTTATTTAAACATATTGACCATCTCTTCGTAAAATGATCTTTGAATTCAAAATTCGAATAGATATAGAAAAAAATTTACTTCGCGTTAGAGTGATTTTCATCATATTCCTCGATAAATTAAAATTTATAATATGGATAAAATTAAGTAATTAATAATTAATTAAAATTTTTTCTTGAAAAACCGATCGCGAAAACCGACCGCGTAAACCGACCGCGGAGATGCGTGTAATTGTGCATGTCGTTCATGCGATACGCATCTTGACAATACATATTATATATCAAATCAAATATAGAAAATATGAAAAATAAATGGATAGGTTACATGTCGAGCAAAAAAGATTTGCTCGACAAATACAGCAAGACTATATTTGCCAAGCCATATTTTGTGTAATTTTTACAACAACTCAAGATGGAAAGTGAATTCAACATATCGTAATATGAGCAATAGAGTTTCATCAGATTAAAAAATGTAAAAGAAAATTAAAGGTCCTGCTGCAGGAAAAAATGAATCCCAGATCTTCCGGATTATCTCCGATAGCGGTCATTTCGGCAGGGAGTTAACGACGATCGTTTTTCAAATCATGCAATCTCGTATATTTTCAGTTTTATTAAAATAAAAATTATTCTTCCATTATTACTGTTAATGGGAGAATATTTATGGAGAAGAATATATTATACATAAAATCTTCTCTTCTTTTTTTTGTTAATTTCGCGAATCGACGTCGCGCCCTCGTGCCGAAACCGTTGCTTTCGGGGATCCGTGACAAAGAAAACCAGGGATTAACTCTGGTTATTCAACAAGGTCTTTAATCTTCACGGGAAAAGGAAAATTTAAACCAATCCAAAGGTCAAGGTCCTCGCTGCAAGAAAGAATGAATCCCAGATCTTCCGGATTACCTCCGAGAGCGGTCATTTTGGCAGGGAATTAACGACGATCGTTTCTCAAATCATGCAATCTCGTATATTTTCAGTTTTATTAAAATAAAAATTATTCTTCCATTATTAGTGTTAATGGGAGAATATTTATGGAGAAGGATATACATGCACATAATCTCTTCTCTTCTTTTGTTTTATTAATTTCGCGAATCGACGTCGCGCCCTCGTGCCAAAACCGTTGCTTCCGGGGATCCGTGACAAAGAAAACCAGGGATTAACTCTGGTTCTCCAACAAGGTTAT
>NW_011967236.1:2203296-2230825 GCF_000949405.1 Vollenhovia emeryi | reverse complement strand
CAATCTTAAATGGACAATGGAAAAGTTTCATAAACTAATCCAAAGTCATATTTCCCGTAATTTTTGCTTCTAAAAATCTCTGCCACTCATTTCCGATATGTTGAACATTTTAAATAAAACATTAAATGCCGTAATTATTTTATCATTATCACCTATCCATTTTCAGGAAACGAATCTACGAGATATATTTTACTACGATCTACTATCTACAATCTACTATCTACAATCTACTATCTACAATCTACGATTTAAGAGGTGTAGATTCGTTTCCTTAATAAACAAAATTCGCACTCACCGACCCGACGCGCAGCAGCGGAGTTGTTGTCTATCTGTAACACAAATATAAAATTTATATTAAAAAACAGTGTTTAACAAAACCAATTTTGCAAAATATAATTTCAACGCGTATTTAACTTTTTATTCAGTTAGATTTAAATATCGTGAAAGATTTTCCGCAAAAGAACTTTATCTTAATTTTTTAATTATTTTAAAATTATGGTGAAATAAAATGACTCAACAATAAACCGGAAAACATTAATTTTACAAAACAGGAAAAATAATATTTACCGTAAAGTTGCTCCGCCGGCGCCTAAAGCCTCTCCGAGGCCTCCTCCTCCACTCAGGTTGTCCTTCGGGACTCCTTCTGGGACTCTTCCAGCAGTCTGTAACATACAATTACAAAGTTAAAACAGTGATCTCTTTCCAATTATTATTTTTAATTGTGGTAAGATATAATGACAGACAGGAGGAAGATAAATTTTATACGAAATGAAAAGTATATTTACCTCAAAGATGCTCCGACGACGCCCGATGCCTATCCGAGACCTCGATGCTCGTCCCAAAAACTGCCAAATCTCGGAAGTGTGGCCATCGACAGGAACGGACATTTAAAGACTACATATCTTTCAAACGAGCTTTGAAATGACTTTATTAATGCGAATACTATACGGCACTCCCGAACACGATGGGTACCTTTGGTTGTCCCGTCTTTAGAGTCTGTACTCTCTAAAAATTAATCAGTGCATATTTACTGTAAATCAGTGAATATTCATTGTTTTCAGTAATAAACCACTGAGTGATTTTTAGAGAGTAACCCTTCAGGGTACTTAAGCCCCTCCACCACGACAAGGTAGTACCCGAGGAGGGGATTATCAACAAGAAACTGTGCAATTACATATGTGTATATATAGAAAAATGAATATTGAATGAACATAAATTAGTGTTGCTATTTAATGCACGACGTGAGAGAGATTCATCCAATCGAAAGATTAATTCGCACTCTCGATCTTGGGACAAAATCAATTTTCTCGGAATTTATCAATAATGCCTCATAAACTAATAATCCGAGATGAGCCATTCTTATCTCGTTAGAAGCGCTGAAATCTTAGCTTTCCAACGAGACCAAGATCATCTTCCTACGATTTTTCTGTGCGAAGTTATTAACGATTATATCGACTCGCGATCTTAATCCTCATTCAGAAGCAGCAGACGGCGCGTATATGCGGCGTCTCGCGCGGCGTCTCGCGCCGCGATGTTTACTACCGAACAGGTGTTCCTCGTATGTTTTGATGCCAGTTTTTTGGGGACGTAGTACTACTCGCGTAAAATTCGCGCGGCCTTCTTTCATGAATGGTGCGCGCGCGCCCGATTTTTAAAACTCCATAACTCGGCGAAAAATCGACGTAGCGACATGAACCAAACACCAATCTTCTTCGTTTCGCATCCCGCAGATATTTACGCTAAATGTATGCCGTTATCATAAAACTTAAACACGGCAATGTAATAAAAAGTAAAATGCTGAAATATAAATTATACATATAATCAACTTATTTCATCGTATTCAGTCTTCCTTCGTCGGGCCAGCTGGGACTTACCTTTCGTCGCTCCTGGCCATACAGTCTGGTCATTTTGACCAGAGATTAGAAAGGAAAAAAAACTCCTCCCATAGTCGGTTTATTATCGTCACCGACAGATATTTCGTACGGTTCGAACTATACTGCGAGCGTCGATCGTATCGAAATGCACAACCACGAGAAGTTATATAGATACAATATGTTTATTGGTTACATCACTTTGCACTCATAAAGAATAGCACAAGAAAGCCTCTTTCAAAGAAAAGATAAGTAATATTATCCGAATGTATAAACTTATCCGTATTTATAACACCCTATGAGGTTTTCTTCTTACGAGAAAGTCTTATACCGTCCGTCCCTCTAGTGAGGACCACTTCACTTTTGTTTACCATGTGATTAATAAGGTAAATGATAGAAATGTAGTTAAATTATAATATTATAGTAATAATTATTATAAAAATGATATTCCTAACTACAATTATTTTACTATGCAATTATAGTTTCAAATACATATTTTTCTATCAGTGTAACTGTAACTAGTTACATTTTTAGCGTAAAAACTGTCACTGTAACTAGATACTTTTATAAAGTAATTTTTCCTGCTTAAACCAGCTCAGATTTTCTTACATGCATCTACACCCAACGAAAAAATTTCTGGATCCAATACTATTACACTTGAATGTATCATAAAATAGGATCGATATAGCGCCAATCGTATTTATTATAGAGAAAGGAATATTTTAATCTTAAAAGAACAATTCTAAAATCTAGAATAAAATGATAGTAGGAGTGTATCGTCTTTTGTCGATTAATAAGAATTATTGATTTTACTTTGATATCGTCTCATTTTTATACTAAATACGGTTGCGAGGAATATAAATGCGTCGAGAATATTTTTTGTCTCGGTAACGGAAATCCTTTCTGAGGGTATACCTATGTGTCGCAGAGAGTCAAGGGAATTAAATCTGGGAAAAGGAATGCTGTGTCCAGGTTTCACGGTACCTTATTTTTTCAGCGGAGTCCTAGAGAGTGACTATGCAAAATTTGATCCTAATCGGTCAAAGGGTTTGGGGATTAATAGGGAAACATATACAGACAGTTTATTTTATTTCGTGTGTATAGTTTGTAAAGCCTATTCTGCAATGTGCTCTCTGCATCTAGAAACATTATGTTTTATATAAACAAATCAAAACGCTTAGAAAATCTGCCGACAATTGCACGATTGTACAGTGTATAATATACAATTAATCAGCTTGCACAAATTTTTAGGGGTATTTATCGACCACAAAATAAAACGTCTCTAGACGCAAAGGGCACGTCGTAGATCAGACTTAATTGTTCTCGCTCTCTGCGGGATTGATATGTCGCGAAACACGTGGCCACCACAAAATATTCATGAAGCGCTCGAACCTCGCGAGACGGTCGAATTCGTTCCCTTTTTAACATTTAATGGCACATTACGGAAAAAGGCGTTTGGCTCGAATCGCCGAGTTTGTGGACTGCGATGCCAGTCTTTTAATAGCTTAGGGACCTGGCGACTGTTATCGAAATTGGAGAAAATAGAGAAACTTGTAGAAACTTGTGAACTGCGTTTACCACCAACACCTTAAATCCATTAGAGCTTTAAATCTATTATGGACTGTAGATTGCGACGGCATAATCCAGCTTTCTTTTTACACAGTTTTTCGAGAAATTTTACTCTGTCGCATATATAGATTTTAATATTTCAGTTTCTAATAAATTAATTGAATTGTTTCAATCGGACACACGTCCTCGTGCATCAGCGATTTTCAACAGTGTGTCGTGACAATTTTTTAAATATCACTCAAAGAAATGTCTTACTAACGCAGGTAGATCTGTAGGTGTCGCAACAAAAATTAAACTCGACTTTACACGCAAAACTGTAACACGAGCGTCGGGGCCGTCCCCGGCGTTCGGATTCGCGCTGCCGTCTCCGCTGCCGCCCTCTCGGGCGGCGCGGCGCGGACACGAAGCCGGAGGCGTCCGCCCGGACGCGTCGGTACCCCGAAAACGCGGGCCCCGCTCTAATTTATCGCCCCAATAAAGAACGTTCCCGTTTTGTCGCTCGAATTCGTGATTTAAGCGAGACGACCTGAACGCAACGCACCGAACGGTCCGTTTCGGAGTCGTAAAGTACGGGAAAAAAAAGAAGAAAAAAAATACAGTTTCTATGAAACGGAGTCGTAAAGTACGTTCCGGTGGCAAGAGAACTGGAACAAAGGGAGCCGGAGGTTGCCCGGGAGAGTGGGGCATTTTTCGCACACATTGCGAAAAGATAAGGCCCGGCGTCTCCTTCGGGGATTGGCGAAAAATTCACCGGGAGCCCCGGGCCTCATTATCCCTCGTCCTTTTCACCTCGCACGCCGCGCGATTGGCCGCTCAGGGGCGACCCAGGCAGAAGGGACCGACGGCCGGGCATAATCGTAACTCAACTCCCGCGCGCTATTTCACGGTACAATCGGACGCCCCGGTCGCGACATCTAGCGGCGCCGTCGCTCACACCCGCCGTGCGTCGTCGTGCGCCGCCATTGTCACAGTCCGCCTCGCCGCCGCCGCCGCCACTCCGCTCCGCCGCCGCCGCCGTCGCCGCCGGAGACGACGTCGACGACGACGACGCCGCGCACGGGCGTACCGTGGTGTCACCGAACCCGTGTGCACGTTCGCCCGCGCTCTCCGTCAACGCCGGACGCCAAGGCAGGCCCGTCGCGGGGATCGCGACCAGGCGTTCCCCCTCCCCGGCCCCCCCGCCTACCCCCTCGTGCGGCCGCTGTCGCGCGCTCGGCGTTCGCCGCATTCGCGAGATCGCCCCGTTACGGTCCCGTGCACCTCGACGCCGTCGGAACACCTTGCCGGGAGGGCGGGAGCGAGACGGAGGAAGAAAGGGAGCGAGCGGGCGAGAGAGGAGGGAGGAGGGAGGACAGAAGCGCCCTGGCCGCTCGCGAAGGATCGTCCCTCTGGTCCCGCACGTCGTTCCCTGCTGTCACTCTCGTGCCGAGGCCGATACGGATCGCGCGGCGGCGTCCCGACCGCAGATGCCCCGTCGACGGATCCAACCCGGGAGCGGCGCGGCCGTGCTGTGCGTACGTTGTTAGTGCATCATGTGATTGCTTCCACGGGCCGCTGTCTTCGCCACGGTGACGGATACTTAGCCAGCGTCAAGGTTAGTCGCCAGACCTGCTCTTTATCCCCCCCCGTCCCCGCGCCTCCGGTTTACTCTCCCCGCGACCGGGGATCGGGACACGAAGGATCCTGGCCCGACGGCGACGGCGACGGCCGCCCGGCCTCGATCGTTATCCCTTTCGAAGGTCCGTTTTAATTAGCTGCCGCCTTTCCCACGTCGTTCGCGCTGCCACGGGAACGGTAAAACGTTTTTGCGGGCAGCAGCGCACTGAAGAACGTTTTTACACAGAGAACGGGAGAGGAGAGTCCGTCCGGCTTCGGAAGGTTATACTTTTTCGAATGTTTTTTTAGTCTCGGCCCAGATCCTTCTCCGCGGGATAACTTTAGCCGTAGCTGTCGGGGAAAGGTGGAAAAAAAAAAGAAGATTTGGAGCCGGACGGTCGACCCTGACTTAGCGGATTTGCGAACCGCTCTACAGTCCTACCTATAACGTAGACAATGAAAAAAAGTTCGGTCAGAACTAGGGACTAGTCCTTGGAGAGAGCGTGCGGTGGACTGAATTCAATCTTCGCTCCGGGCCCACCGCGCGCGCAGTGATTTCGGAATGCGGACTTCCACGTAAGAGCCTCGCGCGTTTTTGCTATTTATTATTATTGTTGAAAGTGCAGTGAGACCGTTCCTGGGCAATTGCTAGGAGACAATTTACCGGCGCGGCGTTTTCGAACGCAGCAACCGGGCGGAAAACATCGGCGCGGATTCGTCTTTCAATAGGAAACGTGCGACACAGAGAATCTTTTCTTCGCCAGCGATTAGTCGAAATAAACACGCGATGGGGAAAAATTATTCGACGTATCCGGCAGCACTTTATTCAAGGAACTACACGGCGCTTCGACCGAGAATTCCGGTCCCTTTCAAGCGTGATAATTGAATGTCGTTGCTTGCACAAGTTAATAATTCTAGTGACTAGGGCCCAGTTTCACCAAACATCGCTTAACTTTAATCTTAGTTTAATTCACGTTTGTCTCGTCTTAAAGTAAAAGTTGGAAAGAGACAACGAACAAATTAAACTTGAAGTTAAACAACGTTGGTAAAACTGGACAGAAGGCTAACTGTTAACCGAGGTCAGTCGACCCTCCATTTTTTTCTACGTTATTTGAAAGAGACAGAGGGTCGGCTAATAGACAGAGGGTCGCCTATAGTTAACAGTTAACCAGAAAGTGAAAAACCGGGCCTGAGTCCTCCAGCATTTACATTGTCCGCCGTTGTGAATGAAACAAGATAATTGAATGTCGTTACTTGTACAAGTTAATAACTCTAGTGACTAGGGCCCAGTTTCACCAAACATCGCTTAACTTTAATCTTAGTTTAATTCACGTTTGTCTCGTCTTAAAGTAAAAGTTGGAAAGAGACAACGAACAAATTAAACTAAGCTTGAAGTTAAACAACGTCGGTAAAACTGGACCTAAGGCTAACTGTTAACCGAAGTCAGTCGACCCTCCATTTTTTTCTACGTTATTTGAAAGAGACAGAGGGTCGACTAACCTATAGTTAACAGTTAACCAGAAAGTGAAAAACCGGGCCTGAGTCCTCCAGCGTTTACATTGTCCGCCGTTGTGAATGAAACAAGCGCGTCCCGGATTGCCCACGGCTTTCATTTTATAGTCTTCGATCAATTCGGAGTCGAGATTTTCTTAAGAAAGTGGCGAGGCGCGAATTTCAAGTTTGAGACGATTGAAAAATCCAAGACCAATTAATACGAATTAACTTACAAAGGTGGACGATAGATTCTCACCTCGCTCTTTTTACTTCAACGATATTGCATTACGAGGTTTCGTTGCAAAGATATTCAACGAATACGAAATACGTTGCGAGAAAAACAATTGACACGAATTAATGCACAAAAGCGAAGGGAATCTTCTTTCTCCTCGCTTCAACGGCAGATTCGATCGCAGGGATATTCAACGAATATACGTGCGTTGTCCTTTTTTGACATATGTCGCAAGAAAAATAATTATCAAATTTGCACTGGAAGGGAAATTTGTTCAATGTGCGAATAAAAAGTGGAGTAATCGGAGAGGAAAAACTCTAGGCGCGATAAAAAAAAACATGTAATTATTAATCCAATTGATGAACAGATTTAATTGTTTTCGCCGCCTCTTCGCATCGTCCACCCTCAACTTTTTTTTTTCTACGACGTTCACTCGCACCTCGAGCGAAAGAAAGGTGCTAAATTGTTCCAACTAAGGAGAGCAGATTTAATGTACGGATTTAATGTCGTAAAGCACAAGGCGTCCCATGGGGTTGATCGGCTGTATCGATCGCTTTGATTGGCTATTCAATCGGCCAGCGATATCCTCTTTCCCCCTATTACACACAATCCTTCTCATCGCACAATCGCAACTATAATAAAGATACAGAGGAGAGATTAAAGGCTAACCGACATTGGTGCAACCGGCTCGACTCCGCGGTTGCCTTTTGTCCCGTTTCGAGTAGTATATGTATATAGTCGACAGTTTTCCCTTCTCGGCCCGTCCCTGAGGCATTCTCAGGGTGCCGGGAGGTACCTGGGATCGTCGAGCAGCTTCGTCCTGCAATGTCGGTTTTTTTTCTTCTTTCCTTTCCCGTTGCAGAGTCTCGGCAGAGACTCGATGAATTATGACTAATTTTCTGATGCGGGCGCAGTTTATCCGCACCGCAAGTCCTCCGGATCTTTCAGATCCTCCGTAAAATACAGTCCGCGCGACTTTCCACGAAATTCGTAATTAACACCGTTTACTAGGTGTCTGCGAAGTGTCGGCGAAATTAATCGTTGCGCGACCACGGCGGAACATTTCTTTACAAGTGTATCTTGTGGAATATTTTTCTAGATATACCCAGTCTCTCCAACTCGAAAGCTCGTTATTACACTATTGTTGGACTATCGTTTATTATTGCGATTATTGTTTGCGATTTAATTAATTTATTTATATTGCAATTTCTATCAACGATATTTGAATTATCTAATTAGTCAAATTGTACCGTAATTATTGTTTCTATCAATAATCGAGTGTGTACTTTGCGACGGCATTTACACAAAATGTACCAGCGCGAATGAGCCGCATAAAATTTTGAATGTCAAAGGTCATCATCGATCGCACCCTAATTAGAATCTAATGCGATCGTGACTAGGGGGGGGGGGAGGAGGAGCCATTTAATATGATAAATGATCGTCACTGCTATTCCCAGAATCGAGAGCTCGATTCGTATACGCGTATCGATAAAAGGCGCGCGATTAACGGGAGCGGCAGTCATTTTAATGCAGAGGTAACGTTTGCTTTTATTTTTCGTACACAACGCGAACCAGACCGCCTCCTTCGTCATCATCCGAGACGTAAGAGACTCGCTGAACTCCGCCGCCAATCGAGCCACTGGCTGTGAATCAGCGATGATAAAGGTTGAACGAATGATATTCCACCTGAGATAAACGCGAGCATTACGTCAGTAAGAAACTGGAGTAGCGCGTCTGGTATTTATTTACTTTACTCCTTATTTATTCAACGCTCAGTCGCGGCAACCTTAGAGATCAATAATCGGGTCGCATTTAAGATAAATATAATAGCTCAGCCCGTGTGAAGTCTCGCCGACAGAAGAAGAGAATTTGACCCGCATATGCATACACGGAGAGAATTTTCTCTTGACGCATTTATCCTGAAAATCGTGTAATCGTGAGACAATGTGGCATTTCAAAGAATTTTATGAGTTTTTTTTTAAATTTTACCACACATTTCACTAGCAATCATACCTAATATACATTTTACTGCCGAAATGTATGGTAAAATTTCAAACAACTCACAAAATGCTTCAAAATGCCACGTCGTCCCACGATTACATGATTGAATTTTACGAGAAAATTCTCTCCGCGTGCGATCGTTTTGCAATACAGGACTAAAAGTCGTGTAAATGGCACTTGGCTTCTTATCTCGCATAACCGCGTCCAATTTGAACTTATGGCATTCGCCGGTTCGTTGACGCGCAAAAATGTACGGCGGTATCGTGGATTATACATTGACTGGCTTTTGCACAATCAGAATCAAATTGATGACAATCAAATTGATGAAAACAGCTCCACTTCGAAAAATCTGACTACACGATGGCGCGCCGCGATCTGTTGCGCGCGACGTACGATAACAACGTTTGGGGGAAGAAAGTGTGATTTGTCCGTTTGTGAATAAGTCCGCCGCGCGTTGTTAACACAAGCGCTTAATCATGCTGATAGCCCAAGTTGAATAACTATGGTTAGCGATTCGTCGTCCCTCTCAGAATTATAGTCCTACCTGTAATACAGGTTCTCCCACCGCTATCGAGTGTCGTTTCAGCCGCGGTCGCTTTAGGACGGGCAAGAATAATGGCGATTGCTTCGACGTTGAGACACCGGTAGTTACGGAATAATTCAATACCGAAAGGACATTATTGTAATTTAAAGAGTTTCGCGAATGGAACTTTTGAGATAATGGAGAATAAAATACATCGTTGCCCCCGATAGACGTTAAGCGAATGTCATTTTAACGAAAATTTATTTTTTTAGACGCGTTCGTTAAAATATTTGATGAATCTATTTCTGGAAGCGTTTAAATTAATATTTTCCTTCTCTCTCTCTCTCTCTCTCTCTCTCTCTCTCTCTCTCTCTCTCTCTCTCTCTTTCTTACAATTTATCCTGAAAATTATGTAATCGTGGGACAATATGGCATTTCGAAGAATTGTGTGAGTTTTTTCAAAGTTTACCATACACTTCACTAGTAGAGGAAAGTCGCACACGGAGAGAATTTTTTTAATTTACTCTGAAAATTATGTAATCGTGCACTGAAAAAAAAAAGTTTCCTAACGTAGCAAATCATGGTTTGCTCAAAATATTTTGCTGCCATAACTGTAAATTTTTTAACCACAGCAAACAGTTTACTGTCGCACCTAATACAATAGGCACAGTAGCAAAATATTTAGCGATCGCAACTAAATATTAGCTGTCCATATTTTACAACTAAAATTTGGTTGCCACATGCAGTTTCTAGCTACCGCAGCTACATTTTTCTTTCCGTGCCATGTTGTTCCATGGAAGCTAGAAACTCCATGGAACAATATGACATTTCGAGGAATTTTATGAATTTTGTAAAATTGTACTGTACATTTTATTAGTATCCATGGTAAAATTTCAAAGAAACTCTTCGAAATGCCCCACAATTACATGATTTTCAGGGTCAACTTTAAGAGAAATATTCTCTCCGCGTATAAAAATGATTTCTTCATTTTACCACGAAACAAACGGAATTGAATTGGAAAACAATGCTATCGAATTTATCGACTTCTCATCGGCTCGGAAGAACAGAAAGGAGAACCGAGAAGACGCGCCGCCGCTTGCGAAATCGCTCTCTGGAATGCATCGCGGGATAAGATCGATCGCTGCGTGTGACGAGTGCGTGAAAAGAAAAGAAAAGAAACGCACGCGTCCGAATATGGGCTACCCGCTGACGCGTCCCGCCGCATCTCGGTGTACGCGAGGCGGAGGTGGACGACGCACTCGCGTCGCCAATCGTGTCGCGTAACAAAGCAGAGCGGTACACGTGTACCTTGTTAAATAATGCAGCCGCCGTTCTTTCCATTCACGTGGCGATACGTACGTGGACGCTCGGCGTCGCGCCTCGGGCGGCTCTAGCCTAGGCCGCCGGGAGATGCTCGTCGCTCCTATACCTACGGTCAGCCCCCGCGACTCGCTCCCATTCCGGCGCGATCGACGGCGGTGGTGCGGTCTCGCGTTTATCCTCGCTCCCCGTTCCCCTCTGGGATTTTCGCCTCCGGACGTGAGGGACAGCCTCGCGGGCCTTTTCGCCCTCTTCTCGATTATCCATGACGAGATAGCGCGGGGTCGCAGCCGACCTTCTCTCGCGAACGTAAGGTAAATCTCCGGCCCCCTCGGCGGCCCGATCGGGGATGCGCGGGTGTAACGATATGTTCGGCTTTCTTACGGGACAGCCGTTTTCCTGCCGCGTTTCGCTGGCTATCGGCGTGTAGTGCGTGTATGTGGACGTACGTGTATTACAGTGAAAGTGCGATTGATTGGCGTTTTTACATTGTGTCATCGGTCGCGTCTTGGAGCGACGCGCGCCAATTAAAATCCAGCTCGCAGGTGATTTCCGTGGCAATTAGCGCGTTAATTTTTCTCGTGTACGCTGTTAAATTTGTAGTGTTAAATCCATTTCAATAAGCGGAGAGATAGAGAAAGAGTCGCCACTGTTCCCACTCAATATGTCGTTAATTTAATTAAACATCGGAATTGAAAGAAACCATGTA
Organism: Vollenhovia emeryi; assembly: GCF_000949405.1. Taxonomy (NCBI): domain Eukaryota; kingdom Metazoa; phylum Arthropoda; class Insecta; order Hymenoptera; family Formicidae; genus Vollenhovia; species Vollenhovia emeryi. Next base: position 2,219,510 of record NW_011967236.1, on the reverse strand, counting down.
ATGGATTGAACAAAAGGCGCGGTTGGTGTTTCAACTGGTGGGCTTCAAGAGGTGAAGCGCTGACCAAGACCATGTACACCAATGCCTACTAATGCCCGGTGGGCATTACTTATTATCTTATTTTATCTTTAAAATGCCCCAGCAAGGCTTAACGCCAAAACTAATGCCCCAAAAATGCCTGGTATGCCCAGTAATGCCGCACATCTGTACACCACAATGTCCCCAGCGGTTTACCTCTCGGTTAAAAATAACGACTTAGCGAGTAGGAGCAGCGGCGACTGCTCGCTGACAATGAGTCAAATTTAACGCTATGACTTTAACAGCGCGTCCCCGCGAAATCGCCGGCTATTGCGCGGGGAGCAACCTCTTTGTATTTCTCAGATTTATCGAGACACTTTATCTCGAGAACGTTCTCGCGCGCAGCAATACGACGCGGGGATCTTTAATCTGCAAGTCACAGAACGGGATTAGTTCCGTTCTCGTTTCAACGTATTGATCTTACCCGGCAATTGATTAAGTTTTCGATACCCGTAAGCATACAGCGTGACGTAGCCAGCTCTACTGGCGGCGGACGTAAGGGGTGATTTCCCAAGCCGTGGAAGGAAAACAATTACGCGGGGAAATGTATGCGCGGGTACACGACACATGTCCCTTTAATTCACGGAAAGCCGCTGGACGTCCCGTTTTCGGCATATTGATTTTATCGAGCGCACATGATTCATTTACGACAGCGGTGATGTAGCACGTTGCGCGGCGAGACGCGCTTCGCGTCGCGACGCGTCGCACTGTCGTCAAGTTTTTCGGCGCCGAAATAACCGACGTTCATTCCGGCGAATTCGAAGCGCACGTTAGACCTGGGCAGTAGCGTGCAGAAAGTTGTCGCGGGAAGCTTGCCCCGGTTCCATTGATTAAATCAAGCGAATCGTATCTCGGCAAATTTAATGAAATGAATTAAATATGATGGACGCAGAGTAATCCGGAACGGCCGCGCTATGAAATCAATATATCAAACACCGAGTTCATTAATCGCGCGCGCGGTAACTTAATTATCCCTACGGAGCACTCTCGTTTCGAATGATAAAACTACTTTAACTTACTGAAACTTTCTCCCTTTTTTCATCTCTACACAAAGTTAACGATTCGTATTGCCTTCCTCAACGATCACGCTGAATTGCTCTACTCTTGTTGCATTATGAACTAATTTGTATGTAACATAAAGAATTACTTAACGCGAATGCATGATTAACCAATGTAGAAAATTGCTAGACGACTCTAGGCTGGCAAATTCTAATTAAAGAAATTCATTGCGAAAGATATTACCTCAGCCGGGGTTTGAAGCTGGACCTCCCTACACTCTAGGCGGGCGTCTCACCAATTCGACCACCGAGGCATATGGTAATATTTATCGCAATAAACAGTACTGCTGATGACATTAGATAATTTATGTTATGTCTTTCAAGTTTGCGACACAATTATATATATAAGACCTGTCATTGATAAGGATCGCATATGATGATCGAAACGTTGGACTTGCTCAATTAAACATTAAATCTAATATTCGCACCTAACGCCTGGCGTTTGGCTCTCATTGCCCCTTTCTGCTTGTTAACTTAGATGTCTATCATCAGAGCCCTAATAATATACATTTATTAATTTTTTTTACCTATTCGCCTACCACAATTCAGACGGTTATTTTTCCGGATTTTTGTCTATCGGCGCGATTTTTTATTTTTCTCGTATATTAATTTATATTTATTTTTCGTTATTTATCTCACCGCCCAATCAATACCGTTCCCGACGTACACTCCGTGCGCTATTTTTGGTTCCTCTTCTTTCTCCTCTCTTAAAGCGTTCGCTTCGAGGTAAATAAACCTAATCTACTTATCTTATCTGTTCCATACTTCGGGTTATCTATCACCTTTTCCCACCCCCCCCACCGTTCGCGCTTCGTGCTTTATCGTCACGAAGACACGTGGTTCGTGCTACTTACGTACCGATCTACTTTTAATATTCGCGCGATGTCACTCGCGATTATCGCCACGTCGGATTATCTTTCGCTCTTTAAATATCATATTTTAGTAATATCGCATTTTATTACACGTAATATACGTTTTCTCCGTTAAGTGTGTATTATAATGACAATTCTTATAAATTCTTATAAATGAAATAATCGATAAAGATTTCAACGTATTCCTGTTTGATCAAATGCGGACGAATATTGAGCAGAGCTAAGAAGAGATATTACAGTTTTTTTTTATATGCTGTCACGATAAGTGGTATTCGGGAATGAACATTAGACTATTTATTACGATGAATATTTCCACATGCCTCGGTGGTCGAATTGGTTGAGACGCCCCCGCCTAGTAAGAAGGAGGTCCAGGTTCAAACCCTGGCTGAGGTAATATTTTTCGCAATAAATTTAAAAATATGAAATATTTAGACACTAACACCCTGTCGCGGCTCTTAGTCCTTTATTCCTTTAAAAAGGAGATTACGATTCCATCCCAGGTTTCACGATTATTTTACAGCAGCATTCACACAATCCGCCTAAATTTTTTTCTCACGAACGAATTGTTCTTTCGTAGCGAATAAGGAAAGTGATCAATCAGAAGATAATACTGTTAATAATTTCAGGATATTATGTAACGCAGTACTCCCAAGTCCCTTTTTACGCAACAAATACGGGTTTCTGTACAAGAAACAAGTCGTGTTATTAAAAAAAGGTGCATGAAGAATACAGCTATTTGGAGAATAATTATAATCTTCGGTTCGTTGTCACGAGAATTCGACTATTTTCTGAAGATGAAATCAAGAGTGATTTCACCATCGGAAAAAATTTCTGCTACTGAGACAAAAAATATTCTTGACGCATTTGTATTTCTCACAAGCTTTTTTAGCAAAAATTTAGCCTAAAAATAAGAGACGATATCAAAATAAAATCAATAATTCTTATTCTCCTCTATCGAATTAAAAAAGATTGACTTATAACTATATTGAGACAAGAGTAACCTATATAAATGTAAGTTTATATACTCTTGCGTTTAGAATAAATTTTCCCTCCATCTTACAACGCACGAAGTTGGCACCACGATATTCGACAAAAGACTATTATTTTGTTCTAGGTTTTACCATTTTTCATTTAAGAATAAAATATTCCTTTCTCTATAATAAATACGATTGGCGCTGTATCGATCCTATTTTATGATACATTCAAGTGTAATAGCCATTGAATCCGGAAATTTTTTTCTGAGTGGGTGTAGTTCTAATTGTAAGTGAAACACCGGGAGATTCTGAGATCGCTCTCTCGCTAATCTCTTTCGCTCCGGCACCAATACGAGATGTTGCCCGCCACTAAATTTGACTATTAAATTAACGTACGTGACGACTTATTTTGCGTCCCTTCCACGAGCCCGCGAGTCAGTAGGAGAAGTCAGAGGTCTGTACCTCGTTTACGTCGCTTGTGACGCTGTCCAAGAATTGCAACGCAAAATAAGCAGCAAGAAATTAACATCTAGGTCTGTACACTGGAGGCTACATAAGTGTTTCGAAAGAACTGCGTAGGAAGAAAAAACGATCGCGCGAAAAGAGAGTTTGGCGTTACTGTAATTGATCAATTTCCTAAATCTTACGTCTTGAAATCGTAGACACCGCGTAACCCCCGGTCCACAATCTTGCTTTAAGTAAGCTGTAAGCCTTAAGCCGTAAGAAATTAACCAATCGCAGGTGAGAGTGAGGGGAATAAATGTCTGTGATTGGCTAATTTCTTACGGCTTAAGGCTTACAGCTTACTTAAAGCAAGGTTGTAGACCAACACTGACTCGCAGCCGCTCCTTTGAAGTAAGACGTCTCGACGAGCCCGCCCGCCCGCGTCAGAAATTCGCCCCCGCGCGCGCGCAAACGCGCTGTGCATAATTCAACGTTAATGTATAATGAAAGTGTACATATTTTCCAGGATGCAGGAACTGGCATTCCCGCGCCGAAAAGGGATACTCGCCCCGGTATCGGTGCTGGCGCTGCTGATACTGCCACTGGTCGATTTACCCTCGGCAAACGGTGAGTCACCTACGAATGGAATGGTTCGAGAGAGTTTTGTCCGCGTGTAAATACGTGTGTACGCGCGCACGCGCGCGCGTACACCGCTCGCCGTCTTTCATAATGCGCGAACAATGAGGGAACAGCAAATAATTACGTCTATTCGTCTATACGAGCGCCCTTGAACGCCACTCTACCCGTCTTCACCTCGCATGCCGCCTTATCGCGATGTTTGCTGTCACCTTAAAGAATGTTAAAGGCCTCGACGGTGTAAAGATCTGTTGTAACGCCGCTAAGTGCCAGGTGCTATCGGGTGAAATCATCCAGTACAACGCGATGACACGTAGCATCCATTGATAATGCTACTTTGAGGGCCGCCATTAGAGTGGCATATCTGCTTTACCTCGGTTCTCTTCTAGAGCCGAGGATAGCGGCCGAAACCTCGCGAAATTCGCGAAAGTTATTCGGACAATTACGGACGGCGCTCTGAAATAAATTCATATCAACTCGGAATTTGAACGCTTTATATTGCTTATATTTTTATTGCCGGTCTCGTATGATAAAAAAAAATACGAAATATTAATCATTGGAATGTTTTTATTAATTCCACCTGCGTAAAAATGTCATGGAAAATTTCGCGATATTCAGAAATAAACGCATTTGATGAATGGCAAGTATTTTTTGTTTAAGAGCGAAATGATTTATTTCCTGCCAGAGTTTAATTCGGCGTTTCAGCGAACGGCGGGCCTTTTGTCATTTTGCCCCGTCAAAATTTCATATACCGAATAGCCTGGTAATCGCATTTTAAGAATTTGCCAGGGCGAAGTTGTCTTAAGACGCGGTCGAAAAATTTGCACGACGATTTCCCCAGGTTCACAAGTCGATGAACAAATCGATCATGATTTTTCGGACCGTTTGATTCGATGACGACTAGATTCTTCGTTAATTTCGTACGAAGATCCGTATAATATAATACTTTGTCGATATCTTATTGACGTACAGTCGACTATTAGATGCATAGAGGAAAGTCCTCTATTATGAGATGGGATTCTAACATGAGACAGTAGGTTTTCAACGTCCAAATTCAATCACAAATCTTCTTGCAACGATTACATGATCTAACAGTAAACTTTCCACTAAACAAACTTCACTCCAGGAGCAATAAATTCATGGTGGAACCAACAGACGATGCCTGTTAATTTATTAGAAGCTTGTCTCATAATATGGGACTTTCCTCTACATACCAATTCGACGTATAGAAGATATCATGTCAATGTCGACCAATTAATGATGATTGAGTTGACATCTAGAAGATATATTCAAGTCGAGTCGACAGATGGAAATGTTAAATCGACTTTAATATGATATCAATTGAAATATGACTAGATCGTGGACATCTACAGAATATTTTATTTTCCAATCATAATGAAATCTTTTGAATATCAAGTTGATATGCACATGACCTCAACTTGATTTCAATATGATATTCACCAGATTCCTCAGCTTCACTTGTGAACCCGGCCTGTCCTCGAGAAAAAGCCCCCTCCCCTCCGCCCCCGTTTTCTTAATAACGCGTTCCCGTTAAAGGGGTAGTCAACGCGGTCCCACAAAGGACTCTCGCGGCCACGTGCACGAGAGAAGCGCGTTTAACACATTGTATAAAAGGAATATATTTAAATGCGGACACTCCATTTCCGCTACGAGGAAGCCCATCCGTCATGTTTCCCCGGGTTAAGTCGTCTTCTTGGGTTCCCTCGTCTCGCGTCTCCATCCGATTTCGGCTCTTCGCGCGCGCAAGAGACTCGCGGCTCTCGTCCGCGCCGCGCACTCGGGGGCTCGTTAGCTCGTTAACGAGTGGTCCCTTTCCCTGCTCCTCCACAGCTTCGCGCCTTGCCCGCGGGGCCTCTCTCAAAAAGAGCTGTTAAAGAGCAGAGAGACGCGAGACGCACAAAACCGCCGTCGCGCCTGTCGAGCGGCTGTCCGCGCGCCTGCGGTATCTGTCGCCGCTTCTTCTCGTCGAAGACGATCGCGAGAGGAGACAGAAAGAGAGAAAGAGATCGAGGTAGGGAGGGAGGGAGGGGGACCAGAGGGAGGAGACACCACCCTCTCTTCCCTCACTCCCGACCACGTCGAGATAAATGATGTTCCTTCGACGAAAGATGCGCGTCTAAAACGGTCGACGCTCCTCCTCGCCCTTCCTCCTTGTCGCTTGTACCAGCGTTCCACGTTGCTGGCTGCTCGGTTCGCGCGCGACGCACGTGCGCGCACCGCGCTTAGCATACAAGGTGTCCAAGAACCCCCCTCGCAGCCGGGCCGAATCGCGCGAGGTTGGGAGGGTGATAACTTCCGGGCGATCTCTTATCGAAGGCTCGCGCCTCCGCCGCGGACTGAGTGACCGGCGCGAATGTTCAATTGAACGGTGCGAAGGCGAGCGCGTTGCTGCTCCCCCGGCGTCCGAAACACTTTAGAGCTCTAATTAGAGACGACTTATGTCGACTGTTACGGGTAATGGCCGCCTACGAAACACCCCCACGGGGAAACGCCGACTCCATTTTCGTCGACGTGCCCGTCATTAATATTAAAGGCCGGATCGGTTCTGGGACACCCCGTAGACGCTGTCGCGTGTGTATCCCATTTCCCCTCGCGCACCCTCCGCGCCTCCGCCCTCTTCCCGGCTATTTCTGACATTCGCCATCGCTCGCGCACCGCCGAGCAAGCAGCCACCCCGAAATGTACGCACGTTCGATCGAACGCGCCAAACATCGCGAGCCGGTAAATATACGCGCTGTCGAACGCGCTCGGACGCGCTTCAACCCTTCGCCCAAGTGCGTTTATCGCCCGAAACCCCAGGGGGGGGGGGGGGACCGCGGCCCGCAAAAATGTCTCATACACGGATCTCCCCCTTGCGCGGGCAACTTGATAAATTCCATTTTATAAAATTGTTTATTCATGAGAGCTGACGCCGACGTCGGCTATGCATTCATATCCCACGTTGGACGCTACATTCAACGTTTATTTATCGTACGTTTAAACTGCCGAAATATTCCGGCAAATAAAGATTGGGTTTCATCGAGGCGAAACGGATCGCGAAACGTTTGAGAAGTTTAATGATATTCTTTTGCCATTTATAACCGCGCCGGAGCGGAGGCATTCGATCATCCGCACCGAGTCTGCTCCATTCTGCCTCGCGCGTCTGAAAACTTTCCGCTAGAGCATTCTCGTCCTGTCTGGCAACTTTTCATTAGAACTCGCTAAATAGCGTCGCTTGGCGGGCCGGTGACTAAGATAAACAGGCGACGAAGGCTGGGAAAATGACGGGTAACGCGGACCGCGTGTCGTTAACTTTTTCTCTCTCTCTCTGTCCTTTTTTTTTCTAACTCGCGCGTTCCGAGCATTGCTCGTCGCTTCGCCATGCACACGCAACGCGCAGCTCGACGCACAGTCCCCCTTCTTCGGCGTACGGTCTCACGCCCCGACCGCAGTAATCGTGTTGTATTGGACCCGATAGCAATTTTCTAATCGTCCGCGCCACTTAATGAAAGCCCCGACCACGTGGAGCCACTTAATTCTCCCAATCAAGCGAGAGCCTTCGCTTTTGGATTCTTCACCTGAATGAATGTGGACTCTGATTGAAAAGGAACTGATCTCTCTCCTCTTGTCGAAAAAGAATCCTTTCAACGAACGAGTCAACGATCCGGCTGTTTTTACAATTTACTCGATTGTACCGTGTAGAACAAAGTGCGATTCGGTACCGGGATCTATTTAGTTTCGAACTCTCTTACAGAGAGTGAATCGAAGGTACACTTGCAATTCGCGAGATTTGCATTGTAATACACCCAGTATTTTGATAAATGGTACACTGCAAAAAAATCTGGTGGATTCAACCAGTCGTCTGTTAGAAGAAGGACGAATCAGAATTCCTTCAGGATTTACCAGATGTGTAGTGAAGTCTAGCAAACTTCTGGTTATGAAATATCGAGCCCTATCGTGCCAACTAGAAATTCTGTTTGGTTTAGCCAAAGTACATTCTATCGTACATGTCTTGTTGATACAATCGAAGCATTTTTCTCAGTGTGGAAAGAGATACGCGATACAACGTAAAAGCCAAGTTTTTAGTTTCTATTAAATTAATTCCGGAGTCTAGTTCATTCTTACGCAGTTTAATACGTAAAGCTCGATTCAGAAAGATCACGGCTAAGTCTAGCGAAGTCTTTTCTCGCTAAGAAGAATTGATGAAAAATTTCCCATTGACGCAAAAATCCAAATTGGCGTCGGTTTGTCCGATTTGTAACTGCGAAATGATTAGCTAGAGTACATCAAGACCCATCGTCGCGAAGCGTATTAAGAGGCACTTTACGTTTCAGGAGCTTGTGAGTTTCCATCGAATTGGTCGGGGGAATGGTATCAGTACGGCAAGTCCCCAGTTGTCATAAACACGACCGTTCTCGGGGAACGAACGTGCATCGAAAGAACGGACGACAAATACATCGTCTATAATCCGTAAGTACCTGCTCATCTAAGCCGCGAAGAATACTTCAGTCATCGCGCGCGTTCAATCGCGCAAACTATTCCGTTTTGCCGTTGATAATGAAAGGTTTGCTTTTATCGTTTCAGCGGCGAAAATTGTTATCAGTGTATGATCATCAACGGACGCCATGAGAACGTTATTCAGTATCGCGAAGGTACGTTCATTGTATCCGAGTTCACCGGTGTTTGGGTATAAAATTTTAAGGCCGATTCAAGAAGGGATTAAAAAGCTGACCCGGCGACTATTTTTCTCAGGCTGGTGCCCTCGGGATCGGGCAGGTTTGGAGGAGATGTGCCAGACGATTACCTCGGACGACACGCTCTATTCGATGTTCCGCGTCAACTCGAAACCGATATCTTGCCCGTTCAGCGGTGCGTCGTTCACGTTCACGTATAATCGGGGTTACGGCGAGTGTTCCATGCCTATAAGCCTCGCGGAGAAGTGTACCGACGAGAGCAAGCTCCTCCTCAAGTACCAGGCCTGTCCGGACGTTGCGGGGACCGAGAGCAACAGTGAGTTAACCAATGTAAAAGCATTGTGTCCGCGTCGAGTCGATTTAGTTCGCCATACTTCATTTTATTACTTTCTACAGCGCGTGTATGAAATACTTTAGCATACTGGCGTTGTCAGCAGTTAATATCGCAGATAGAGTTCAATGCAATCACGAGTGAAGATATATGTGTGTTATTGCAAATCGCCAAGTAGAACAATATTTGATTTAGTTTATATTAGCTTAACTTTTTTATAGATTTCATAAAATGTATGTTTTAGTTTCACGCGATTCTATTAGATGCTCTACTAAGATATAAAAGTCTGTATACTCGTTTCAAATACTCGAAATATAAATAGTTCGTGTCTTAAACTTGTTTTGTTTCTTTATGAAATATACATGTAAAGTTTTTGATCATTTGCAGCCGAGGAATTGCAATGCCTTGCCATTTGGAACGATGGCCGAAATAAATATCTGGTGGGAATCTTGAAAGAGAGGAGCGCATTGGGCGACGCAAAAACCTACAGGTGAAACATGTTATTTTAATTCCGCGTAACGTACTATCCAAAGCCCCGTGACGGCCACGGCCTTTGTTGCGATTTTGTTGCGGTATGCCTATACTGCGCGCATCAAGTTGCTTATTTACGTCGATTGCACCTGTACACCAGATGTTCGTGTATTGCGGTTTTCGGCATGTTGCATTTCGTGTCGCGGTGTTTATGGTATAAAAAGACTTAGTCGGACTTAGTAAGGTGAAAAGATGGTTAACCGCTCATTTGTCATCTTTCACATAGCCATTATTAGCATTACTATAGCTCTCTGTCCTCTCCACGAAGCGTATACATATATAGATATATGTACGCTGATGGAAACGCGATGACTACAGAACAAAAGAGCATAATGAAATCTTGGAAAAATTTTCACGATTCTTATCGAATATAAAACGTTTTCCGTCCGATAGGTGTTTCTTATACGAAGAAAAGTTTCATCATCAGAAGATGGTTTATTTACTGGCGCAGTCCGGCGACCCGACTTGTAACGGCCTAACCACAGTTTCCGAAGGTTCACCCACCATAAAACTTAATAAAGGTAATTGTGCGAGCGAAATGTCTTTCAAGATCACAAATGATTATGGCATTCTTTGTATTTTCGCATTGTTCCCTTTGTTAACAGTCGACAAAGAGCACGGTAGATGCAAATATCCGGTCTGGGTAACTCAACACCATGACTGGCACTCTCTCAATGGCACGAAAAGCTATCACTTCACAAACAAGAACGCTACCCTGAGAGTAAAGATACAAGCGCAGAGTACCGGCGGCGAAACCGTCCACGAGGAAAAAATCGTTTGTCACAATTTGGAGAAGCTGTACCCGAACGACAACATGCAAGGGAATAAAGTGAAACTCGTCGCTCACGTCACCAGCGGCTGGTAAGCGATTTCTCACCTCAAATCGCGAATTCTCGCGCAATTTTTAACATACATCACAGTTGCTTGGATCTATTCTTATGATTGCAGCGACATTGGTTACATTTGCATGATATTCCACAAAAGAGACAGTAATATCATCGAGATACAGCAGTCAGGTGAGTATATACTTTGGCATTAATAAGCCGTCGTGACGCAACAAGACATTCGAAACGGGTTTTTCGCTTTTATTGCAGATCAAAAGGCGATTATGCCGGACGAGGCGTGCTCGATCTCGGATCCCTCCACGATGCCGTACACGACCTTAATAAGTAAGTGCTAATCCACGTTGTGTCGTCCCTCATAAATATTGATATAGAACACCTGTGCGCTTCGTTGTGATATCGCGGGTTAGTGGGTGAGCAGCAAAACGTATGCAAATCACGTCTATTTACGTTTTACAGCCACGTCCTTGCATCAGAGAAGATGTCCCAATTCAGGACGATACGAGATTATGAATTTTGCTCCGTTGTCGCATGCATTGTCCGCCAGTGTGTCGAGACAGCAGCGACGTCTGTCGAGGACGACCAAGAGGCGGACTTGGCCGGACAACGTCGAAGACGAAGAATGCAGGAAGACGGATATTCAAGTAGGCTGCACCTCGTCCGACCAAGCCGAGATAATAATCGGCAACACGTGCGAACACGAGAAGATTGGTAAGTACGAACGTACATTCGCCACTTTTTAGAATTCATAAGAAGCGACGCATATAAAGACCAAAAAACTTAAGGACGCGATATATTTTCGCAGCCTATTCTTGTCACGGCAGCTGGGAAGAGAAAGGAATGTGGTACACGATAGCGTCGCAACGAAATTCAGAAGTTCCAGGCAGCCCGGGAAAAACGTTCTGTTTTTCTATGCTTTTCGAAGGTGTCAGAGATAGAGGCGGTAGACAGAAGCCACAGGAAAAAGAGTTATGGCTGTCGACGCCATCGCGTACTTGTCAAAGAGAAGACAAGGATGAGTGGACGTATAAACTGTCGAATCAAGGTAATCACAAGAATACGATATTTTCGTGCGATTGAAGCTCAGGAAAAAATTATAGGTAATTTCGCGCATAGAAAACTGGGAAGGAAAAACTTTGGCTACCAAAATTTATGCGCTTGTATTCGATGTTGGGATATGATTTAGCGAAAATTATGTTGCATATAAAAAGAGATGTTCAATATTGCAACAATTAATTAGATAACAAAGTAATAGCATTTAAGATAATCAGGCAGTATCTCATTGGAATAACTCGGTCGTTAAAATAACGAGATAATTACAACAGTTTACCATAGTTCACTTTAGTTTCAGGATGTACTACACTATGTTAGGTTTAAATGCATGCTAAGTGAACGCGGTATAAATATTCAACATTCGCATTCTGTTGCAGGAGTGTGCGAGGACTTAATGAAGGCTTCAAACGCAGCATCCGCTCCATCGTTGTCCCAGCTTCTGTTTATCTTACATATAGCAGCTTACGCCGCTATTAATACGCCACGCGTATTACTTTCGAGATGATCTGCAGCTATTATGTAAGACTGTCAAAGTACTGTAATTTCCAGCACGAACTCTCAGGTATTGCGTGTTTCTGGAAGTGTATATAGCTCAAACAGTTTGATAGCTATTGACCGATCGATGGGCTGTCGATACGTAAGTAAGAGGTGGGAAATGTGCAGCTAAACGGCCATTACCGACAATATTAATTTCCGTTTCGTTGAAACAGCCTAATTAGTAAATCGGTGATTACGATAGTCCCCAATTGAAAATGGAACGATTTATACACGTTCGCAGATTATTTTTTTATACATACACTACTTATTGTAATTTATCGCAGACTGGTATTCTAAACGAGTGACCAAACTCTAGATTACTAGTGTTTCCGATACAACGTTTATTAGCTACGTACTGCCTGAATTGTCGATTAATTACTACAGTTCTCGACTAATTTTTGTTATTGTTTATTTTGTTTCTTGTATAATTCTGTGTAAAAGAGAATCGAGATGATATATTCAGGACTAGGCAAAAACCATCATAAATATGTATTTCAAATGCAGAAATATTCTATGAAAACTATATGTTTCAAATACTCTTGAAATACTGTTGAAAAATGGGGCTGAAAAACAAAATACAAAAGATATTCTTGAAAATTTTGCTTCAGGCTGTAAGATAACGAAATGATATTTCGTATCTCAAATATTTGCGCCATATAACGTATTTGAAATACCACCTAGTCCCGATATACTTTCGAAATTACGAAGGTGTATGCAATTAACGGGGCAGCTTCGAATCACGACCACTTCTGAGCATTTAAGCTCGAAGACTCATGTACATTATTAAGTACCATCGCGCTACTGTAAATACGACCAGGGTATAAGTAATCGAGATTTCAATTGGATTATTTTCGAGTAAAGATTGGGATATTGCTATGTAATTAACAGTTCGACAGATTGAATTCATACTCTGATCTAACGTAACGTATAGCAAATAGATTTTATCCCTTAGCTAGTACATATACAACTGTACATAACATAACTGAGATATTGTATAAAGACTGTTTTTAAAAGAGTATAGCAAGTATACCGCTCACACGATATTGCATTTTGTCACTGGAAAAGCGTGCGTTTTCAAGGATATTCTCGAGTCTGGCCTCGCAATAGGAGATCCGCGAGAGTACGACACTCGCGCTACGTGTTATTGCTGCACACAAGTTTGTAAACTAATTGTAAGACGAACTCACGGATCGGCGGATTAATGAAAGATATCTTACAATTTTCCTAAAATTTGTGATATAAACACAAAATTGATCGAAGCTGGAATTAACGAGGAAAATTCTAGGCTTCTAATAGTAAAATTTAAGTTTTAAACTTTCAACTCCGTCAAGAGAGATACACAGAATAATTTTATTAAAATATGTCAATCTTTTAAAGTTACGTAGAACAGGCAAGAGATAAGTTTCCCTTGATACCTTCTTCAAAAATTACCATAACTCTCCGCTCTAGAATTAATAGCTTTTCAAGATTAATAACTTTGTTGCGTCTTTAGAAAAAGTAAAGACACAAATTACCCTTACGTTCAGAAACTTGTATAACACTGTACATCGGTCAATGTTATTAACCCTTTCGTGACCGAGTCACTTCTCGTTGTTAAGTTTTTATTAATATAATATTTTTCGGTAATAGAACGCATACTGAATCATTAGGCCGTTTTAAAACTTTTTCAATTTTATCTAACTTTTTAAGTGATCTGGCGCAAACAAACGTTTCTTCAGTGAAATAGTTACCTATACATGTCCCCTCCATGATAGCATGTACTATAAATAGGACACTAATTGTGGTTCCTCTGATTCTTTGGCTAGGAACCAGAGAGATAAAAACTGTAAACGGGACTTGTATGTCTCAATGGTCATAAAAGGGTTAATCACTAAAGCGAGCGAGTGTGGTACATCTGCGGACGCATTAAGACTTGTACTAGTTGCGCGCGAATAGTTGCTTATGCATCTCTAGCATAGAGTTAGTGGATGTCGGAATAGATTGATCACGTTTCTCGTTATCATCATCGATCCGATGCGCGTCGAATTTGAATGCGCGGTGTCGTCACGTCTCGATTCACGCTGAATATGTATATCGCGACGAAGGGGATTTCCTCTGTGGAAACGCCGGGTGATACATTTTTTCGGCAGCCTGATACGCGCACGGATCTCCAGCGCGGGATCCGCGCGCGCTGTACAAATACTGGCGGTTGGGACTCGTGTACTTCGCGTGCTATTTTTCTTCGACATTTTCATGAATTAAGATAGCGTAACGAGCTAATGAAGATACTTACGGTCCGACGGTAAATTATACCGTGTTAATCGGTCGACTTCGAGTAACCTTACACACATTTGTATCATCCTATCTCTACATTCCGTAATAATGTAACTTCATAACACACACAGACTCGGGTGGCGCGAGAACTTGATCGCGAAGATGCAATTTATTTGGTGTTTCGAAAACATTCATTTTTGCGACAGGTAGATGGTATTAAAATGGAAAATTTTACTCCCAAAACTTTGGTCGGAGAGGTAACGTGACTAAAACATTAAGATTTAACCCTCGTAGAACGTTGGGGTCAATTTGACTCTTTCTTTTTGCAATTCATTTGAGTGTAATCCAAAATGTTAATTTTGTCACTCTAACGTAATAATAATAGAACACATAAGAGTACAATGGAAATCGTTACTTCGTCCAAATTTTATAGGTAAAACTGTAATTAGCGTTGACCCGAACGTCGCGAATTTGACTTTTGAAATGAACGCCTAACGAGGGTTAAAGATGTCAGTGTAACATTTGGCAATGTTAGGGCCAACGGCCGGCTTCGCGGAAGCGTAGACAACAAAAGCCTAGACGTTCAAACTAGAACGCATCCTGAGTACGTCCACGACGTTTGTACCGATTCGAGTACCAAGTAGAGATAATAGCGTGGTAAGCCTATACGATATCACGAACGGGAAAGGGAACCGAGAAAAATACGGTCTATCACGCGAGCCTCAATAGTTTTATATTTTTCTCAAACGACACACCGAAACATGTACATATACAAAGTTTTATTCATTATAAACGTGTGTGTGTGTGTTTGTATATATATATACTTATATATAGACACGCATACAGAGACACGTACTTACATGCCACTGGTCGCGTAATTAAGGGAGACGCGGATAGGAAAAGGGCAGCGTGTAGAGGAACATATATCTACGCGGACACACATTCTATTACTACATTTTAGTCGGATCTACATCCATTAACTCTGTGATATCCATCACATCTAGGCGCAAACGTGACAGCCAAAAGAAAAAAAAGGGGAAGGGACGGACGAAGCTGAAGCTCTAAAGGCATCTTTTTACTGTATATATCATATATTTTCTAAATAATGGACTGTTCCGGAATTCAGAAGATTTGTTGACGAGCGAAAGTGTATGGATTCGAATTATTAAATATTGGAGCATTTAAATAACGAAGACAGATTCTTATTTTTGTACAGATAGGACGACCTGTCGCGATATCCTACCACCCCCACCCCCACCCTCCTCGCACACACGTTAAGCGAAAACGTAGCCATGTACGTGCGAGTATATGCTTTACCGTAAGTTTTGTAACTACTTATATAGATATATCGTTAGCGTCATCTCCGAAGGCAGGAAGCGGCCTTTAGACGCCCTAGCTCATCGCCATGATTTTAATCATTACCTTTACCGATTACCGTCGGCGTTCCGTTGTACTGTACAATTATCGTTTTACTTCGAGACGAGACCTAATAGTTACGACATAGTACGGGCCTTGTTACTTTACGCGCGTCCGCGCGCGAAAACAGAAACGACAGAGCGATGCCTTAAATATACAATTTCTAATGCCTTACGCGAGTCACAAAAGTATAGGAACGGTCGGTTGCTTTCCACCCCAGAGCACGATTTCCTTTTTGGCAAGATAGGATTCGGCTGTACACCCTGTGCGTGCGCGTGTTAAACGAATTTAAATTGTCACCCCCCCCCGCAGCGTGGACACGCGACGCCTCCCCCCCCCTCATGTAGTCGATGCGGCTGTATTGAATTCCGGAAACAGATATTACACGATGTAACTTTAATACTTTTAAAGTAAGCTGTAATTTGTAAGGCGTGGAAACGAGCAACTTGTGCGGTGGTCACATTCGCGCGAAAGAATGGATGCGCGAGAGAGGAT
>NW_011967236.1:2193385-2201687 GCF_000949405.1 Vollenhovia emeryi | reverse complement strand
AGAGAGAGAGAGCGAGTATGTGTGAGAGAGAGAGAGAGGAGAAAGATGCGAGAGAGGCGATAACTCACGAGTTTTGTACATCCATATGCGCACACGTATATTTTGTTTATTGCTGTGATGAATTATATTATATAAATATTAGCGTGTAAGGCGGTTTGAATGCGGCTTTTCTTGCCATTCTAATATAATTGCAAGCATTAGTCACACTCCCCGTTCGGATGTAAGCCTCTTAAAAACCGTACGGATATGGAACGACGACCTATTTATCCTCGATGTATTTAATTGTACGATATTTACGCGACGGCATCCTTTGTAAAGCGCCTTGGATAAACGACTCGTCCAGAAAGGCGACTCGCCGCAACGACAATTTCGTACAGAGAAAGAAGAAAAAAAAGAAAGAAAGAAGATATCCGATTTATTTTGCTATACGCGCGTGCGGAATTATGCGAGAGAACAAACTACGCCGAGATATGTTTATCCTCGCGCGAAACTGACACGGTACTTACTCAACGACGCTAATATAACAGGGAGATTTTTCTTAATAAATAAAAAGATTATTGCCAACGCCTGTGTGTACGTTCGATCCGAGCCCGAGCTTACTCCGCCCTCGGCTCCTTTGACGCTTCTAACTTTAACTGCGCAATCGATAGCGTAACACGCCACATAATCGTTATCGTCAAATCATTTCTCACCCGCATAAAGTATAATTAGTATCGCAAAACGCTCGAGATGTATCCAGAGGTCGGCGTGTCACTGTCTAATTCTCCGTTTATCAGGCTTCCCTATTGATTTTCCTCTTCTTTCTGATTCAATTAACGTAACGCGAGACCTGGATCACCTTTGGTGCGACTGTTTTTTTCAACGACTGGAGGATTCACGCCGCCTTACGTCGAGATCGAAACTGGTGAACGGGACGAACGTCATTCGTGCGCGTTTGCGTATGCATGGCGTGAGTGACTCGCGAGGAAATAGGGACCCGGGAATAATTGGAGGCAGCTCGCGTCGGAAGGAGGATGTGGAGCGCAGGTACAATGGAATTATATAACTATAGCCGCGGACGTATATACAGAGAAATATATATTTGTATCTTGCGCATTTTAATGGCGGCTAATTTTTGCCACCGAGACTGATTTATTCCGCGAAAGAAACGGTAACTCGCTCGGCCGAACTCGGCACGTAGCGGCGATTCGCGTGACTGCGGCGAATTCATTTTCTTCGCGCATGCAAGATTCCGGATGATTTAAGGTCCGCCGGTTTAGCGACTGTAACAATGTCGGTTAGTGTTAGCCCCGATAAATTAAACTTTCTTTAAGATAAGCCGCCGAGCGGAGATACGTTCCCATAATTAACTGATTTACAACCGTTGAGGGGAAAGAAATCGGCCTCGCGAATTTTTCGTTGATCAATCTCGCGAGCTAGGCTTATCGCGATCGTTCTGATTTCTTCATCTACGCGCGTTCTAATCCCCCCTCCCCGTCCGTGACAATTGACTTCTTCAATCTGTTCGATATGTATTTATGAAAAGTACAGCTTTTGTAGACAGCTTTGAATCCGGAATATGTTTACGAGCTAAAATAAGAGCGCTTAAAAGATAATATATATTCAAATGAGGGAAAAGATATGTTCACGACCGAACGTCGCCGGAGAGCGAAAGATTCGGAATACGCGATTCTTTTTATCCTCTTCGTGACTTGGTTCGATCGTACAAGTGGTAACACCTTTGGGAATTAAACCCCGGCCACGGATAAACGTGCTCGACGTAGCGAGCAAATTTCGCCCAGCAGTACATTTTCGTACAACATTAACGGTATCTGCAGGTGTCTTATTTATATTAAAAAAAAAAGATTGTACAAAACGTAAATAACGAAGGAGAGAAAAGCAGGGCTACAGCGAGAGCTTCGTTGATAAAAAAATTTTTTTTTTCGCTACAGTAGCTAATCATGGTTTGCTAAAAATATTTTGCCGCCACAACTACAACTTTCTAAACCACAGCAAACGGTTTGCTGTATCGCAGCTAATACAATATAGGCGCAGTAGCGAAATAACTTAGCTAGCCCAACCAAATATCAGCTGTCCATATTTTACAACTGAAATCTATAGTTGCCACATGCAGCTTCCAGCTGCGAATTTTTCTTTCCGTGTCCCGATTGTCCGAGATGGAATCCCCTGGCCCCGCGATTATCGAAGGTGATAACTTTCAATGATTTAAAGCACCGGCGCGGCGGCGATGCTCCGCCGCCAGCGGAAAATGCGGAATACTTCCGCGGGACATGCCCCTAGGGACGTGCGGCCGACAGCCGCGGCGTCTCGGCGGGGACGCGGCTACTCCTCGAACGCCGGGAGCTTCGCGCGCGGCGCGACGCGCCGGCGGGATCCTTATCGGCCCCGTAAAAGCACCGATAAACATGCGCCGAGCGAGCGCGGCTGGTTGCCCCCTGCGATAGGGCGTAGGGCCGCGCGCACACTGGCCTAGTCGAAGGCGGGCACCACGTGCCGCCGCTGCCAGACGTATAATCGATAGTGCACTGCGCTCTCTGTGCCAACGGCGGTCAATCAACCCTCGCGCGTTCGGGGCCGGCCGGATGTGATGCGCTCCGGCGCAACGTAAGGTGCGACCTGTCCACGAAACGCGGTCGTCGCCCGCCCGAAATGACGGACCCGGTGGCTCGTTCATCCGCACACGTCGCATCGGCCACCCCCGTAAGTGCATCTTCCGGCGAGATACCGGACAACACCGGAGACCGCGCGCGGTCGCTCTTTTGTGCATCACCCTCTTCCCCGTCCGACAGGTACCTTCCCCTTGCATTTTTTGGTCTCTTTTTATTTTTGCCCTTTCCTCCTCCGCGCGGACCTGATTTGGATTTACGGTTCGTTAAACTCGCGTACGCGTCGCGCAAAATACCCGGTCGTGACGTGAACGTTCGAAGCGACAATTTGGAGATTAGCATAACTGCCGTCGTCAATGTTAAATGTCTCGGTTCAACGGTGAGATTTCTCTCGTAGGGCGATTTAGAGCGATTTGATTGGGTGATTTTCAGCTTTTAGCAGCGTTGCGTTCCTCGCGAAACGAGACCTCCCTTGATGAATTCTTGTTTCAACGCCGATATTAAGTTCGTTGAAGAGTCTCGTTAAAATTGCGAGGATGAAACATTACGTGTATTACCAGCTACGATCTGTATTGTGTTGAGAAGAGGATTGCGGTCTTTCGGGAGACAAGAGCGACTCGGAGAAACTTGGACTCGCGAGGTGAGGATTTTTATTTTCGCAGCGTTTAAAGGTACACCTTTGTAAAAGCGAGACCTACCTCGAAAATGTTATTACCGTTCAATTCATTAGAGATTCTCATTAAAGTGGAGACGGAACGTTATGCATACCATTAGCTGCAAGCCTGTATTGCAGTTCGCATTAGAAAGGGAATTACTACGGTTAATTAAGCTAAGCTGTCACTGCTGCCGGCCCGTAATTACTCGGATAGCACGGTGACACTTTCCTTGTTTCGAGCAATCGGGGCGGCACGCTTATCGCGAGCCGAGGATGCATGGCCGTCACAATGTTTCCCAGCGTTCGTCTAACTGTCGCAATTAGCGCAGCTAACGCGGTATAAAATGACCCCGCGTTTGCAGCGGGAGCCTTCGAGGCGAGAAAAATTATCTTGCGACTGCAGCAACAATTTTCTAAGTGTGAAAAATAACCGAGACGTACAAATCGACGAACGATTGCCAATTAATTTTTTTAATGCTATATTTAGCATACAATAACCTCTCCCCCTCGTACTGTAAACAACTAAATAAACAGTTACGTTGCTTACGAAGTTTGTTCTAGCTATTGTACCGAAATTTATTTTTATTCAATGCGAACGATTAATATTTAGTCACGAAACCGAAACGTTCCAGGGGATATTGCTGGAATGTTGCTGCTATTGTGGGCTACAAACAATTTTCCAATAGATACACAGAATAGCGATACATTTTTGTTGCGACACCTAGGTCGGTATTCATAGTCAGATCTTATAGTCAAGACCGCCTTGAATTTATCTAAAGATGCTGTATGGAATATTTTATTGACTATGGAGTATCTAAAGATGAACTTAAGATAATGTTGGTAGAAATCTACTTGCGTTAGGGCCTGAGCAGACTGTCTCGTACTTTTAAGACAATGTTTTATGTTTTAAATCTTTGTCTTAAAGTAACCCCGCCGGAAATAATTCTACAAAATTCTACTAAAAAATTAAATATACCCGCCAGAAAGAAATTCTACGTAAATTTAGAAAGTGTTATAAAAATCAACATGAAAATGCTAGAATTAAAACACTTTTGTTAATTTTTATAATATTCTACAAGTAAGCAGATGTTTTAATTCTTTCAGATTTTGTTGCTTCTCAAATTTCTTAAACTAGTTAAATTTTGTACTAATTTTTACAAAATTGTACATTTTCATGAAATACTACTTGCAATAATTTCTTGATTCGAGAACGTTGTAATTTGTCGTAGCTATTTCGTAGATATTTTTACAAAAAAATTAATGTCTCAACGAAGATATAAAAATTTCTACAAATTTCCATTTCAAGTCAATTATTTGTGGTTATTTATAGAAATTTTTTCCGCTGGGGAACGCACAATAACTGTGACTTAAGAATACAAGACAGCCATTCTGCTCAGGCCCTTAGTAAGATATTTTTTCGAGTGCAGATACCGTTCGAGGGTAATATTTTTAATGCGGGAGTATTCACGTGGCGATCGTATTAAGAACTGCACTCTCTCGGTAATTTTCGCGAACCGAGACTACTTTGCAGGAGGCGCGGCATTCTCTTCAGATTTGAATTCGCTTCACGGGCGTGGAGCGACGGTAAGGAATTGAGTGGCAAATTGAATAATGCGACCTGACTCCGAACAACGCGGGTGGCTAAGGTTGTATTATACGTCGATGCGCTACGCAGTTGAAAGAAAAGACTGCACTCTCGCAAAGTTATCTTGCAGCGACGTACCCGCGCGGCCTCGCGACGAGAGGCGTCGCATTCACATAGAGATTTATCGAGTTTAAGCTTTAATGGTCAAGGTAACGCGAATGTCGCACGCACGTGTGCGTTAACTTCGTTACGCAATTGAATCAGTGGCCTCGAGGAAGGCACGAGTTAATTTGCAACATTAATATACTTATTTGCGGTATCACCGAGAAGGTGGCTCGTAGTTTGCAAACGTTACGTGCCGCGAGCGTGCAAAAATCTAAACGTCGAACGACTTTTCGTCGATTTCCCGAGGGGTAATAAGATTCGTGCCCTTTTCCAAACCAATGATTCATTTATTATTCACACGTGTATTGATATAATTTATAATATTGGAAAACGATAAAACTTTACTTTTGTAAATATGCGCGATATGTATTTTTTTATTCAATTACCTCTTTAATGTTCCTTACGTTATGATACGTCATGATAAATCAATTAAATCATATAAATAATTATGAAGCCAGTCCTTAATTAATATCGTATACTCGAACCAATTTCGAACATTCAAGTTTCGGAGAGAAACGGTTCATCGTTTCCTGTTTTCTCTTTTTAATAAAGAGCGATTTCTTCGCAATAGAAGGCTCGCGAATCTGATTCCTTCCGTTTTAATTTCTTATTAATTTATCGTGGTAATTTCATCTTTGTTAAAATAAAATATGAAAACAGCCGGGGATATCACTTTGTCTAGCTGGGACTCCCAACTGGTTCGAAGATAATAAATTATTTCCGAGCTGCACGCGCGGAAATGCAGAGCACCTTCCGAGCGCGAAGCAAATCCTCAAACCGTATGAATAACGTTCGTCTCTTTGAAACTTCTCGTTTTTCTTTTCTTTTTTTCTTCAATAATTTACACCGACGTAAGTTAGCGCGGGCTCTTTCGCCATTTCAATTAATCTTAAACCGCATTAAGCAACGTTGAGAAAATCAATAGAGAAACTTAACGAACGGAGAATTAGACGTCGACACGTCGACCGACGTAATCGACGTCGATCTTCAACGGTTTGATACACCCCTCGCGGTATTAATTATAAAACTGCGTTCGGTGGAGAATGACTCGACGATGTTCATTACCCAGAAATATCTATCTCGCAGGTTTGGTAATTACCGCCCTCTCAATTGCGCAATAAATATATATTCAGTCGTAATCAATGTGCGCGCGTGGGCCGTACATCAATTAATAAAGGTGCCTTTAATATCGTATTACGAGGGTTAACAAGGAAATGCGCCGGGAAATCTCACGCGTGCCCCTAATCAAGGACCTTTTTCAAAGTCGAATATGGGTCGCGCGCGCGCAACATTTCGCGAGTCGACGCGTACTTTTCGACGCATCGAGCGGCGGATCAAAACAGCGCGGCCCGATGTAGGGCAGAACCGTCACGGGGTGAACGGCACAAGCTCTCCCTCGCGCTTGGTAAGACATCGCGCATCTGCGCAAACGTCGCGAGCGTTCGCCAAGCGAAGCTCAATAATTTGCTGCTAGCGCAGCGAAACTTCCCCCTCCCGATGGCGGTGCCGAACGCGATCGGGATCGCAAGACGAGCCGATCGCCGGCCATCAAGTCGTCGCTCAAGCAACAAAGTCGATTAACCTTCGAGCGAGGAAACTTACATGTGTTAACACCCGACGCTATTAATATGCCGGCGGTGCAACCTATATAAATACATACATACCTCCTAGACTTTCTACCCCTTACATCATTGTTAGCCCTAATCGCGTCGGTGTAATTAATTGCGATATACCATGTTTGCTGGCAAACACAGTAACGTCCCGCTGGAATGTTTTATTTACACGTGATTGCATCTAATAATATCGTCTGTCGTAATGATTGCCTTTAACGACAGCTTTCATTTTTTCTCTCACTCTCTCTCTCTCTTTTTCTCCGCTGCCTCTCCCGTTATTTATCTTTCTTCCTCGCGCGTTTGCTTTTTTATGCCAAGTGCCTTGAAACTTATAATCCACAGTGTTTTACTCCACTTCGACCCGTAATCTTGGGTAACGATCGTCCATTGACTTTAAAAGCTGCAAACTCTCCTTCTTCCTCGCACACACATAGACTTCCCGTCTCTTTCTCCGATCCATTTAATCTATTCTATTAAATCCACATATTTCGAAGATTACTCGGCCTCGGGGAAAACTCCGAGTTCGTCCCATCGATCGCGGTTCGTACAAACATGAACACTTCCGAAGTCGATTTGCCTTGCCCTTCGATCGGCAAGTCGGGCGCGTAACAGGCTGAAATAATTTCCACGAGAAACGGCCCAGAGATAAACCAGTGCGATCTGCGCCGTACACTCGATCGGCGAGCTAAGTCCGAGATAATTGTGTATTCCGTCGGAAAATGCTGTTGTAAACACGCTGATATCGAGACGGTCGACGTAAGGTGACGAGAAGATTCGCGGGAGAGCTTTCCGCGACTATCGGGGATGTATATTAAGCTTGCAGGGTGTATTCTCGATGAAAAGAGCCGCGGCGATCGCTCGCAGCACCGCCCAGGTGTTACATCTCAGCTGGTTAATCAGCCGGTCGATCGTATTCTGCCATACGCGATCATACGCGACGCACGCATGATCGGCAGGGTAGACGGAGAAAAAAATAAGTAAGGGGTCGCGGCGCGAGAAAGGAGGAATATCGGTTGAATATGGCCTATCGATCGAGCGGGTAATTATACGGCGGTCGATGTTAAGAATCCCCCAGAGACATAATAATACTTTAATACTCTGAACATTACGTTACCGATACTGCACCGCACTAGGGCACAGTAATGTCATCGGTAGTGGATTTGAGAAACGTCGGGCATTTGCCGAGCGCAAGGAATCATTGAGCAAAAAGATTCGTATTACACGCTGTGTAATCGTGTTACGTAAAAATTAAACCAGAGAGAGAGAGAGAGAGAGAGAGAGAGAGAGAGAGAGAGAGAGAGAGAGACGCGAAGAGACAGGGAGAGACAGGGAGAGACGCGAAGAGACGCGGAGAGAGAGAGATGGAGGGAAGAGACGACCTCGTCTATAATATTTTATCTCTAATTGGTATAAAAATTTGTCTTGTTTCTGCTTAATCAATAAGTACCATAAATTTTTGTTAATTCTGCGCGCGCGATTTATTTCTTTCTTTCTTGTTTTCTTACGATAAGTTTTACGCGTAGCAAATAGTTAAAAATGTTAACTGACGAGAAATATGGCATGTTAAACATGAATAAAAGAAGTGAGGCATGACACGAATTTGAAAGAGAGGCGAAGCACACCGCGCTTCGAGAAAACCAATCGGCTTCCATCTCTTTTAAGACTTGTGTCCACGATG
>NW_011967236.1:2172210-2191702 GCF_000949405.1 Vollenhovia emeryi | reverse complement strand
CTAGAACTTGGACCAAGTTCTAGCATCGTGGACACTGGCCTTTAGAAAGGGACAGGTCCGACAACATGTATTTGAAGGAAAAAAGTATCTTATTTAATTTTTCTTTTCAAAAAGGCATAAAATGAATTATATTAAAGTCAACGATTAAAATATTTAAAACATTTTAGACCGTATAGGTGATACAAATGAGTTTTGACGCTAAATAGAGGCTTACATAAGTTATGGAGGCTCGTTATCGAGGATGGTAGGACGAAAACTCGAGCGATTATTGCTGGTCTCTTCGAAAAGAAAACAGAGACCCGACAACTTACAAGAGGCGAACGATTCGTACACAACTCTCTTAATATCTCCTTCGAATTATAAATAATATTGCAAGCATAAAATATTGCACTCTTTAACTTTTATACCGTTACTTCTTTTCTCGAAATTGTGGCACAGATTATTTATCGTGAAGCTTTGAAATTGTGACAGCGGGATTTCTAAATACGTAGGGGAATTTTTTGATTGGCATATTCGTATTCAGGACAACGGAAACAACGGGAAGCAGTTCTTTGGTCGGCCATGGGCAAAAACGCTGTGAAGTTTTGTTATTACAACGAATTATATAAATTATACGCTCTTACGCAATCGATAGATCGTATCTGAAGGGAAAAATGTGGACGGCAGTGTTACAGGGAAAATAACAATTATGCGAATATAATTGTTGTCGAATGATATCTCCCGCTGTCACACGATGCTTTGATGAATAAATTGTTTTATTTATTCAATTGTTTGACGCGCACGCGGTGTACGGCTATTGTACAATCCGCTACTGAATGTCATTCCCCGGCTTACACGCAGAAAATATTGAAAGAAGAAAATATTGCGCGATCACGTACAGACGGACGGCTCTCGCGAAGGCTTTCATAAAAGCATAAAAGCGGACAAACCTCGTCCTCCGTAGCGAGTCCGTGAAATAAACTTTCATACTTTTCCCCCGCATGAAGGAACGCGATTCTACCTGATGCGACACGTTTTTCATTTGTTTCAAGATATTAACTCGTGAATGAACCTCGTTAGGTACGCTAGTCGGTGGAACGTCGCAGAATCTAGTTGCCACTTTACATTTTCAGGTCCCCCCTCGCGTAATTACGCCAATTTATCGCTGACCCATAAACAAACTCGTGAAATATTCACGTCCTTCGTGTTGATTTTTCCTACCCACACGCGGGCACGCGCGCGCCTGTACGGATACACCGAATAAAGTGAAATACGCATTTCGTTTTACCGCCTATATTTCCACGCGTGGCTAAAGACGGAGGTTGTTCTAAACTTCGGTCAGTCACCTTCGCCCCAAATACAGCTTCGCTGTCGATAAATGATGGTACGAAATCATACAGTTAACTTGCATCTCCGTGCCGATGCTCGGGCGCGAGCTTCCCTCCCGGAACTCGTTGGCCCCAAAAGAAAAATGCCGCGCTAAAAGAGAGTGCTCGTTACGCTAAAAACAAATCCCCGCTGACAGCGTAATCGATCGTCTGCCGATTTGTGCGTCTTTGAAATGCTCCTTTCAAAGAGATGCTACGTTGAAAGTGCACTTTTCACTTTTCCGCCGCCCGTCACGCTTGCCCATTTGCCCTTATTTCACGCCAACGAGTTTTCGTTCGGTCTTTGCTCATATCGGTATTCAACGAACTGGGATATCCACTTCGAGGTTTCTCTTATTGTCTCATAAGATTTATCGAGGATAATTTGAAAGTCAATTTGGCGAGCCAATTTCTAAGTATTTCTTTAATCTCCCCTCCCTAATTTAGAAACGTGCTCTTGCTGTAAACCGCCCACGCCGGTAGGACCGTCGCCTTTTTAACTGCTACCGCAGAACTGGGAGCCGAAGGATTAATTGTATAAGACATTGAAATCGGTCATTGTATCTCCTCCTGTTTAAGAGTTAAAGCGGATAGTGCGCCGGAATCGACCGGCGTCGTTCCGCGCTTCGTAAAGAGAGGGTACGCTAATGTGGGACGTCGAACGGCCAACGCTTTATCGCCACGCGTACCCCTTTCCCCCCCGATCGCGTAGCGAGCGAGCCCCCTTATCTTTGCAGCGAGATATTAGGACGCAAAATCGAAAAGGCGAATCGACCGAAGGGGGTACGCGCGAGGGTGCGAGAGAGAGAGAGAGGGGGGAGGGGGAGAGCGAGAGAGAGACGGAGGGCAGCAACAACAACAGCGGGGGGTTTAACTTTAACCCGCGAGGAGGAGGAGGCGGAGGAGGTGGAGGAGGCGGAGGAAGAGACGGAGGTGGTGGAGGTTACGAAGCGCAGGCGTTCGCACGCTCCTGCGCATCGTTACCGTTGCTGCTGTATACCGCGATGCGACAGTCATACGTGAAGCGCGAGAGCGGGAGGTGTCCCTCTCCTCCTCTCCGAGACTCTCAGTATAGTTTTTTTTCTGGGGAAGCTTTAGGTATTGCGTGCAACGTCCGTCACGGACTCGACGATCGTTTCGCGGATCTGCACGAGCGTTTCGCGTGTCGCACCCCCCTGGCACGAGCATTTAACCCCCCCCCCCCCGCTCGTGCATGTGCATGTGCATGTGCAGAAATCCCCGTGTGCACGTGTATATACAATATATGCGCGCGCGCGCGCGTCCCGTGTGAACGCTCGTTACCGTCCGCGACCAACGCTCCGCGGTTCGTCGCGTACGAGCCTCGCTCATTCGCGACGTTCTCCAACCCTCCGACGCACGCCGAGACGCTCGGCGGAGCTTCGGGGTGAAATTTCGATTTCTCCAGCCCCCTCCGCCCCCGCGGGCGAGGGGAGGACGCGCGCGAATCGCGCGCGATTCGACGCGGAGCGAGCGGCGGTCGCGTGGCGGTCCACCTCTCGGAGGCACCGCGGCGCGTGAGGGTGAGGGTTGTTGTTTCCGGTGAGCTGTGACGTCGTGAAGCGACCGGGTCACAAGAGCGCGCGTTCCCCTCGTCGCTCGCGACGGTGTCGCGAACCGGTCGGTGCACCGTCCGCGTCCTCGACGCGTGCATCGAGGGAAGATGCGTCGCGACACGCCGCGAATGACGTCTCGCTCGGGCCGTCGCGGTGGATCGACGCGTTTGTTTGGATTAAGACTGGTAGAGAAGGTAGGAATACAAGATAGACTATAGGGGAAAAGAGCTGCGACGTCCGGGAGGGTCAATTCTGATTCTTACGCTATGGTGAAGATGTAAAATGCTAATTGTCCTCTCATTGTTAGAAAGAGACAAAGCCGCTCGCTTTTAACATTTTCACTACATCGTAGGATACAGAACTGACCCCCTGACATATTCATGGCATTGCCAAGCGATATCAATTATGTAGTTCGTCCGTTTCAACCAGCAGTCAATGTTACGTTATAGGAATCTCGTATTTCTACCTTTTTCCCCTATTATTTCGGGCGAGGCTCGGACTTTTCAAGCTAAACGCATGAAGAAACAGTCCCACGTTGCTCATCACCCGTGACAATTGGGCGAAAATTCTCAAGCTAAAGTCCGCAGTTTCGAAAATTGATCTCGCCGCGGTTACATCGGTTTCAATTCCCGGTTACTAACCGCGTGAGCAGCCTGTTGTCGAACGGGGTGGCCGATCGAATGTAGGTCGGGACGATGCGAGACGTGCCTCGGCGGTCTCGCGGCGAAGCCGAAAATGTTAGCTTCGACACGATCGTTCTACCCCTTTCCCTAGCCGGAACTCGGACCGGACATTTCCAATTTCTTCCGAATTCGAAGCGAGTAACGCCGCCCGTGTAGAACGCACCGTACGTGTTTGGCGTGTCGAAAGGACCTGACGCAATCTTCTCTCCCGACAGGCAGAATAATCTGGCGGACTTGAATTATTCACGCACACGGACAAACGGTTCGGCAGCGCGCGCGATTCTCGCCCGCTTGAATTGGACGACTTTCAGAAACGTAAAAATTGAACGGAAACTTCGTTGATATACGGAGTCGCTCGTTTCGCAAAGGCACGCTAAATCGAAGCCATATCTTCATAAATGACACCATAAACGCGACGTGGAAACATTTCTCATCTATGAGAAGCCGACGACTTTGAGAGCTGTGATATCGTTAAATAATCGTAAAAAAAAAACAGTCATTGGAAGACAACGTGTTTCACTCCGACGTTATTCTGGTATTAACTCTTTTCTTATCGATTTTGAAAGCATTGTTAAAAATGTCATCACTAAAAATACTTTTTAACGCCCCGATAAATGCATACACATAAAAATACCCAGTAGACATAGTTAATTTTTTTCACAAATAATTGTTAAAATGCGTGTCAAAAATCTATTTCTCGAAGAAGAAGGGAGGCAAGACTTATTCTTTTATGATTTGGTTACGAAGTCGTGTTTACGATGTTCATTCATAAGTTATGCACGTTGTTTGAATGAGCGCTTTAGATATTTGAATAGAAATTTGGACATAAAGGAAGGTCAATTTTGATCAATCGTCACCCTGTCGTTACCTATTTTAACGTCATTAGATTGATAGGAAAATATCGGAAAAGAGACAAAGTGTATACGAAATATAGTCGAGTTTCGATTCAACTTTTAAAACCGTCCATTAATTAATTCGATTAATCGAATCTGACGCGTATCTTTTCACTTCGTCGCCCGTTCCCTTTCTCTGTGTTTCTCTCTTTTGCTTTTCTATTTGCGTTCTCGATTATACTTGCTTTAGTGCAAACGCATTTGACGTCCAATTTATATGCAATGCATTT
The DNA here is from genome assembly GCF_000949405.1 of Vollenhovia emeryi. Classification (NCBI taxonomy): domain Eukaryota; kingdom Metazoa; phylum Arthropoda; class Insecta; order Hymenoptera; family Formicidae; genus Vollenhovia; species Vollenhovia emeryi. Next base: position 2,186,976 of record NW_011967236.1, on the reverse strand, counting down.
CTGTTTGACGCTCGAAAAGGACTCACTTCGCAGAGCATAATAATATCTCCGTCGCCTCTGTTTCCTGCCCGATAAATATCTCCCTGAATTCCCGCTCATTTTCTAGTATACATTTCTCTTCCTTGCTCTCTTGATTCTCCCCCTTCTAATAGATATTCTTCTCTAAGCTTGTCTCTTACTCCCATTCTCTCCCGTCGCAATGCGATTAAATGCATTTGAACTTCAAACCATAGCGCAAACGTCCGATGTAGTGCAACCCCTGCAACCTGAATTAATTAGCAACGAGCGTTCGTGGTATTCAAGGTGTTTGAATTGCTGCATTCTGATACTTAAATGTACGAACAAACATGCAATGCTATTAGTATGCGTAGTAATAGCATTGCTATGTAACGAGCGACAATATTGTTATATTTAAGCAGGTTACAGTTGTTATATTTGTCAATATTTCAGAAAAAGAGTTGCACAAAATATCCAATATATATTCTACATATTTTTAATATCTGTAATATATTTATATTAATATTAATTTTATTTAAATTTTAAATTTATTATTATTTAAATTTAAATTGTATTTGGCATTTATAATATATTTATGTTTATATTAATATATTCCCAATCTGAGAGAGAGGTGTATGCGCGTGTCTGTGTGTGACATCATAACGTCTGTGAAATATAGCGTGCACTTTTCATTGTGAATACTGCAAACTTATGTAATCCCTCTGTCACTTTTAAAGTTACATGACTGCCTGCAAGTAAATGTCGCGCGGGCCAGATATCAGGAATGACTTTCATTTGTGTACAACTCATCATAGTGTTAATCCGTCTAAACGTGTTCAAGTTAATCTCACTATAAACTATCTGTCAGTTAGACGTGCCAGTACTGTCACGAAATATTGTTTTTACAATCGGCGTCCCACACACCTGCAACTATCAAGTCCGCACCGTGAACTAAAATTTAAATTTAGACACTTTTTCATTCGTCCGAAGGACAGGGAAGTACTTTTCTCACACTCGCCGCAGGGCAAATTTTCAGAAGACGTACTGAAGTCCCGCAAATTGTCTCTGAAAAACCGTGTCTTTCGACGTAAGTTTCGGTCGACGCACAATGTGGGTCAGTTACTATAACACTGACAATTTAACTTGAGTCGCGGTGGATATTCTAAATCTTAATGCGGAACCTATCTTGGGAATATTCGGGCAATTCAAATGCCATTCTGCCCTGGCAAACTTAAGATTAAGATAAAGAAACGCTACGTTATATTTAGCATTAGAAGCAAGATGGTTTTGCTAATCTCGATTCTCATCTACTCCTCGAAATGATAGAGCCCAGGCACGTATATGCATACCTGGTTCACGTAGACGTGAAACAAGCCCTGTATTTGAGAAAGAATTCCGACTGCCGATCCGAATTCGGATTATTGGGGGTTGTGCCGTATTTACGTTTCGATGATAGGTGAACGGGAGCGGAGTAGGTCGTCGCAACGACCCATCTGTCGGGCGGGCGAGGAGGAGGAACCGTGTGAAAGAGTATCGGAGTCGTGACCCGTTTCGATGATAACGAATCACCGACTCGCGGAGGTGTGCGTGTTACTGCGCGTTGTCAGGTGGCCAATTAACGGGGCAGTTCTTTTGTGCCGCGATATTTCACACATACCGCGTCCCGCATTACGTCAACGCTAGTGTCCGAAACGTTCGGTGCGAGCCAGCTGTGAGTTATCGTGGCAGTTTTCAACCTTTAGCGTCGCATTTCGATAAATTAAAGTTAGTTAAAATTAACTGGGAGTTAAAGTTCTGGAGACAATAGGGCAAGCAGGCGGTAAAAGAGATAAATTAAAAAGTTTCGGGGGCTCGGCGAAGAGAAGAATGAGCCGAGTCTATCATTGCCACGTTTTACTTTAAATATGGACCCGCGCGTACAAGGTAAAGCCCTACATATTGTTGACTTATTCTACTTACGCTACGTGAATTCTTCGCTTAATTTTAATCAACGTGCACGGAAACAATGTCTAATGGCGACTATATAGTAATATCCTTTTTTTTTATTGGACTCGGTTAAGTAAATTTTCTTTTCTTTTGTGTTTACACATTACAAATAAACTCTATGCTACAATTTAAAAAGATATAGCAAATTACTAAGTCAAGCTTAATTCACGTTGACGCTACAACTGTAAATGTACACTGATACATGTATGTAATTTAGCGACATGTTACTGTCTAGTATATGAGAAGTGGATTAAAATTTATTTCAATAAATTTAACTTCTCGTATTATATATAGGCAAACGAAGAAATGAATGTTACGTTCGCGCCGTCATCCTGTTATTACATCATACCAGTAAACGCAGAGATCATTTTCATGTGTCACGAGTAATACGACCTGAAGCACGATCGTATCAATTTCAATCCCCGATCGACAGCACACTGCGTCGCAAGCAATTTTCATTTTTCTTCGGCGCCAATCGTCGCGCTCGAGCTACACGCTTCTTCTCGTGAGGAGGGTTACTTCGCGTTACCTCAGTTCAACGTAGCGAAAACACTCGGCCGGCCAAGTCGTCGGCACCAACGTGCACCGAGTTTTCCACCTGGCCTCTCTGGCCGATAGAGAGAGATAGAGATTAGCCGGAGAAGGGGGACGAGAGGGAGAGAGAATCGGATAAAGTTTCTTCTTTGTGACGCCGAAGTCGGGAACGAAGGGGGAACGAAGGGAAAGAGGCACCCCTTCTCTCCTCTCTCTCTCTCTCTCTCTCTCTCTCTCTCCCCCTCTTTATGTAGGTTAACCAGGTCGATCGGCCTACGTTCCCTCGTACCATATCCTGCATCTCGACCTACCCCCTATTCATCGTCATAACTTCTCTTGCACACTTTCATCCCCGTTATTGCCCTCTAACTAGCGGTGAATTTATCGATATGCAATATAAACGCTTTAGTTTAGATCCCGACTATGCCACACTCAAATCGTTATAGGAATTAATTGTAGTCATTAATTGATGTTTTGTTGACTTGTTATAATCATTAGTATCACGCTGATATAATATTGTAACGTAATATATTACAGTTTATTATTTCCACTTTCATTATTAAAGTTTTAATATGTATATGCATAGATTAAATGTTAAATATTTATGACAATTAATTTCCTATTGATATTTAACAATTTAAACGCGTTTCTACTTTTTAAATCAACTCAACAAACTTTCATTAAAATATTTTGCCGTTTTATTATAATATTTTAATATTTGCTGAAAGAAGCTTTAAATTCATTTTGATGGATGACATTTATATTGATATCAGTCCCTATATTTGTCTAGTCATATTAATTTTGTGTATTTTATTTCTTATTTGTTAAAAGTGATTTTATAAAAATTCAAAACTCACCTAAAAATTATCTTAATCAAGCGTGAAAAGATTAAAAATGAATTAATTTTCCAGACAATCCATTAAAAAACAATTAACACTATCTATTATACATTGTTTAATAATTCGGAACACATTGTTTAATGGCTCGGAAAAATTCTTTACAATTGAAAAGGTCACGTCAATTACATATTATACGCCTCCATCGAACGCGTTGGACGGTATTGCGGTCATCGGCGTAACCAATGCCACAATACTGATTTATTACATGGCAATACATGTAATAAAATACAAGCGAGTACTATTTAGAGAGTTCCATGAATTACTATCGGACAGTTAATTAAATCGCGTAATAGTTCCGTTTACGTTACACCGTAACAGTGCATATACGATGACCAGTTATATTTTCGCAAAGTTAATCGAAATTCCCACGTCAATCTGAACGTATTAGATCGGGGTCTCCCGGAGCCCCTAAGCCTCCTAAATTCGTCCCTGCACTCGGCTACCTAATCGCTCGACTTTCATCACTCGCAGCACCGAGAGATATTCTGTCGCGATGTAATTTTCGTCGCGCAAACGATCGGTTCCGATATTAATCCGCCGATTAATCGTCGCCACCTACGGAAGTTAATTGCCAGATTTGTCACGTTCGACGTGCCCTCGTGTAGGCCGCCATCCGGCAAAATCGGACCGTCACGAGAGCGCTCGAGCGAGGGGAAGTTCGCATTTGAAAAATGAACCGAGTCGCTTCCGGCCGTGGTACGCTGGCGCGTTCATCGAAACCCGTTCGATCAACAAGCTCGAAAATACAATCAGGTATCTACGCATACCGAACCCATCCGTGTGTAATGGTTAACGCTATATCGCCCCTCTTCCGTCAAGCTCTACTTTCGACAACAACCTGCGAGCTCAATTGGAATGAAATACAGTTTCGTCGTATTTTTCAAAACTTGCAATCATTTCGGGGGTTAATTACAGCGCGAAATTACAGCCTAAAAGATTAATATAACGATTATTTTTTCATTGCAACCAAGGGAATTGCGATTGTGCTTTTAAAGTTATAAAGAAACGATGATAAATTTTATTATTGGAAAATACTGCGGTATTAAATTTATACGCTGTCACGGTAATTGTGATACATGGACTGTTGATGCGGCGTAAAGAAGCCTCATAAAGGAGGAACAATGAAATGGATTCGCACATTGTCAAAAAATGAAATTTAATTAAAAACTCGATTCCCATTCCCGTCGTTATTCGATGTGACACCTATGGATTCAGCGATAATTCAAAATCATTTCAGGACAATATTCTATAGTCGCTTTCGCGTAGTTTCCAACGATTATAAATGTTAATGAAATGCGAATATAAGCCCGAATATACGCCATTTCAATTTTAGCAAAATTACAATATGAGGGGATTTATAGCTCCGAGTTTCAGCCTGCTTTTCATTTACGAGTTTCTTGATCAATTTACCGTCGATTCCGTATAATTAACGTATTCCGGATATATATCGTGTGTCATGTGCATTGTATTATACCATATGCTTATGTTTTATACAATATACAGGGTGTTGTATAATACCTCACTCATCTCTTATTTACGGATAGAGCAGATCAGACCGAGTCGAAAAGTCCTCTGCCATTTTGCAATTTTCGCAATAGTTAACGAGTTATTAATTATTAAACACTTCAGAAGATTACTTGATCATGTCTGGCAAATTTTTATGTTTAAAAGGACCACAAACCATGGTCGAAACGTTGTGAGTTTAAACATAAAACTCCGCCTAGCAACTCCGATCGCGGTACGGCCGCATCTCGCGCCGCGCGCTTCAATTGAACGGCAGGCCGGGCCAAGACAGCGAGTTTTAATAATTAATAACTCGTTAACTACTGCGAAAATTGCAAAATGGTAGAGGACTTTGCGACTCATTATCAGTTTAGTCCGGTCCATCCATAAAAAAGAGGTGAGGCTGGTATTACATAACTCCCTGTATACTCTTCTCTCCTTCTGCCCCGTTTAACAAACGACTTTACTCCACCGTCGCGTGTTTGTCGCGTTGCGCGACGTGAAAGCGGCTTAACGGTGAGAAATCCGTCATCCTCGGAGAAGCGTTTTCAGGGAAACGCGGCCGTATTGTAATTAATCGATGCGTTTACTCGGACCGGGGAAAGGTGCGACTGTGTAGGTACGTGTACACAACATTGCACTCCGCGCGACCGTAAATATCCGGAAAAGCTAATTCACCGTTTATATGACAAATGGCGCTGAAAATATTTCCGCGCTTTTCACGTTAGGTGTATTTAACGCGTATCCGATATAGGCTCGGCGCGGATACAAAGCCGTACGTCAACGGGAAAATATAGCGCGGCTCGTTAACTCTGCGAAACAGTTAACGCGGCAGGTTAATTCTTTGCGGCGGGAAATAATTTCGACCGGTCGGATCGAAAATAGGATCGCGCGGCGGATTGAAGCGCGCGCTCGCGTAGAATTTCTCTCCCTTCTCGCCTCCCTCCCCTCGCTGAATTTTGCACAATAAACGATTCGGGATTCTATTGACAGTTGAAAAAGCTTTTATAAAACAATAGCCGTAGTAATTACCTCGGCTATATATTTTCAAAATTTCATGTTAAAGTGCTTTACACATTGTTACAACGAAATAGTGAGCGTTTTGTTTTTCCTTCTACGCTGCCAAACATCGTCCGACGTAATAACTAATCTGCATTGTGCGTGCGGTCTTGCGCGAAGCTTCTGTAAAGTCTATTTGCTTCTGTGACACTAGCATCTTCTTCCGTTCCCCGCGCGTTTGCAAAAATATGTAACTGTTCCAAATCGCCCAGTCGAAACTACCTACAATTTGGCGGGGACCGCGCGATATCAAGCTATTTGCATTTACATACATGTTGCTTCCTCGTTAAACGTTCAAAAACGAATATAAACGAGATGCTAGTAACGAGAGATGCTTCACGCTGTTGAATTCGCAGTGCCACAAATTCGGTTCAATTTGAGTCTCCGCCTCTACTCCATATGTCGTTAATTTAACTAAACAATGGAGTTAAAAGAAACCACCAGAAATGGATTGTGAGAGGAAGGGAGAGAGAGAGAGAGAGATGTTGATTTTAACTTTTGAAAATTACACTTTGTGTTACAACAATAGATTATGACACACATGGCAGTTAAAAATAATGACACAGTGAGCAGTGGCTACTCAATTGAGTCAAATTTGCAACTACTATTTTTAACAGTGAATTTAACGAAGAGGCGTAATAGCAATAAATCCAACCGTGACTTCGAAAACACTAGGTGCAGAATCGATGCTCCTTCGCTTGGAGCACAAATTTGTGGATACCTCAAACTCTCCATTCTCAATAGAGGGTTAACAGATATGTCTCTCCCGCCCAATTTATGAGTGTAATACGTTCTACCACGCCTGATTTACGAGGGCAATTTTTTCCCCGAGGCACGCGTCATCGCTCGCTCGCGCGCGCGATCTAGTCCTCTCGAGATTTTCGGTCGTCGGACGCGCATACAAGTGGAATCGAATCGAAATTAAACTAAAAATCGAACTCGTCGAACCGAGACGTAAACCGTACATACCTAAAGTACAAACGCTTCCCTCTACGTCGCATCCCTCTGCTCGTTTTCTCGTCTCTCGCCTCGCCTCACTTGGTCTCTTTGTGCTCCTTTTACAGACGTTCGGAATTTTACGAAAAGGGAGAGAGTGACGATGCTTCGTGAGCACAAGAATATTTTGCAACAGAGTAACGGGGCTACGTGTACGACCGAGAGATTGACGGGTGATATATAAGGTAATAGGGGAAGTTCACAGGATGGCTTACTGCACGGTAAACGACAGCGACCCCGGGTTCGGTGCGAGCTAACTTTACGATCTCCTCGCTTGTTATACGTAATCATAGCGCCCATATTTTTATAAGAATGATAAGACCTCGTAATATTCTATGGGTCGTTTATTTAGTTAGAACTCTGTGGAGATAAAAAAATCCTGTTACCAAGATAAACAAAGTTGAGGTATATTTGATAAACGACGAGACCCTCCTTAATGCATTAACAAATAGAGATACTGTTTTGACAGACATTCGAAGGCTATTAAAAAGTTCAATAAAATTCCGTTTAACTCCGTTCCGAAGATTATATAATTGATATCAAAGATATTATATATTTGAAGGTAAAGAATATGAAAACGCGTATGAATCGGGAAATCTACTACTAATTTATTAGCATTAGTACTCGTCGGCTATTTTACTCGTCATGATTTTTCATACTCGACATTGATTATTGCACACAAACATTAATTAATATGCGGTGCTTTTAAGTTTAAAAAAAAAGAAACTTCTAAAACAAATCACCGGAAATATCGGGAGTTCCATTACAAGGTGGCTTCCTTTCGAATTACTTCGTGAGTCTAGACGTCGTACGAGGTTTCACGGGAGAACAAAAAAATCACAGAGAATCACGGATCGAATTTAAATTACTATTCGCCGTGCACGCGACTTCGGTGTTTACTTTATTCAAGGCACGTGATTGCGAGAGCTCGTTAATAGAAACTTTTTGCACAGCCGCTGTGTGCTTCCGGTATGATAAATACTAACGTCGCGTCGAATCGCGTGTACGGTAACTGATGTGAATCTAAAATGAAAATTGCCGCGACAGCCTGCCGTTGTCTCGCATCGAATACGGAACTCTGCGTTTACCGTACCCCAGATACAGTATTGCAAAAACTATTGTGTGTCTCGTTCGATGTGCCAGGCTTCGATATTCGCTCGCCGCGTGCGTCGCGATTCCTCGTCCAAGGCCTGCCGTTCAATCGCTCAGAGAGGGACCGCCATCTACGTCCCGATCGGGCACTTTTCCAGGTAGCGATTATTTATTGGAAACTAATTATTTTTATAATGATTAATAGTTGATTATTTGCCGTTTAACATCCCATCATTTGATATCTCATGAACGAATAAAATATTAACTGCTCCCCCCTCCCTACCGTGCTTCTATCATATTGTCGATAAATGAAACATAAACGACAGAAAACATATGCGTAGTTAATGAATATTTTAATGGAAACAATGATTTAAAATCAGCTAAAACAAGTGTTAATAGAATATTTGTGGTTAAAGTAATCATTGATAATTGTCTATTAAAATGATCATCTATTAATCAAAACTATTTATAGTCAATCGTTAATCACTCGGTAATTGCAAAATAAAAAATAACTGACCAAACAAAATATTATTAACTCATTCACGGCACAGGGATACTTAGCGATCGAAAATATTTTCATACGTGATAAGTGCCTTCATCGAAAAGCTATTTTTATATGCAGTTATAACAGAAACTCATCAGAATAACGTAAAATTATTAACATAAAATTAAAATGAGAGTTTTATCGAGAGTAATTTTAATCCTCTTTCTCTCTCTCTCTCTCACACCCTCTCTCTCATTTACGCACGCATATAAGTAGAAAAACTTTTTATTTATAACTAATATAAATTAAATATAAAACAAATATAAATTTTATTAAAAAATTATCAATCTTGAAAAAAATATTCTATCAATTCCATCAATAAGAAGCTTATCCTTTTGCTGATTAATGGCTTCTGATTTAATCTAGGATTATCCTAACTTTAATCATTTCCATTACTTATATGTGTGTGTGTGTGTGTATGTGTGTGAGTCTGCTGATTGTCCCGCGATCATAATTATCAATTGAACAACTCAACAATCGGTACTCGCGGCGGTGATTGATTTTAATTATTACACCTTGCCCAACTCTGTATCCCTAGGTAAGGGAAAGAAGATAAACGGGGCGGAGAGGAGAATCGGAGGGTAAGGGCGGAGTAAGTGTGCAATGGTGAATGTGGTGAATAATAAGTGGCGCGGGACACAATCAGCGGCACGAGGCAGCGGATTGGCGAATCTCCCGACTTCTCCGCCGACGATCATCCCCGTGGCGAGCGACGGAGGGTGGATTTCTAGTACCCCGCTGAGGGATCGCAAAGAGAACGCGAGCCCGACGGGAAGAAGGCGACACGCGAGGGGGTGGAGCAAGGAGGCGGCGCGGAGAGCAGCGGCGAAAAATCGGGAGCAATAAAAGGTCCTCGTGACGGAGGGGCTTCGCACGGCCCTGGCGCGACTGCGGCACTGTACCCCTGCGGGGGGCTCGCTGCCGAACACACCGAATCCACCGTCCACCCCGGAACACAAATCCCAAGTAAGCGCGAATAATAAAAAAAGTCATTCTCCGATCGAGCTTCATTTTTTTTACCATTCGCGATTCACGATCGTTGATTGTCCAATAATCACGTCCATTAAACTCGAGTGAACTTCGGCGCAGAGCGAATCGTGCTGGAAATAAAAACGGGCAATTTCTCTTCAGACTCTCTTCTCTCGTGGCATTGTATCGGCGAATTGTCGAACAAAATTATTCAAGATTGTCCGATTGTCGCGTGACTGATTACGACGGAGGGACGCGCGCGAATCCGCAATATCCGAACTGTTGCAGGGGTGTTCGAGGAATCGCGAGTCGGCAACCAGATGTGGCAGTTTGGGAAGTAGCGCACAGTGTGACACGGGGGATACATCGCAGTCGCAGCCATCGCGGGGACAGCATGGAGCCGACGGCGGCGGCGGCGGGCGGGACGGCGACCTTCTGTCGTCCGCGATCCGACGGTTCAACTTCAAGTCGGCCGGCGGCAGCCGTAGCTGCCGCACGGTGCCGAAGGTCGTGGTCATGGGCTCCAGCACGGCGTCCGAGACCACGATCAACACGAGCACCGACAGCGCCAACACCATGCTCACCATGGTAGGTAGGACAGCGCGCGCGAATGAGACGCGCGTTTTACCAAACAGCGTTGGCGGTTTACGGCGTGCAAATTTGACCAGACGTGGGTGGCCGGCGCAAATGCTGCGGAATGCCCACGATACGCCGAGAGCAATATCGCGGATATTACCTCGATAAACGTTATTACAATTAAAAGCTGATATTAAAATCGAAATTAGAGTCAAATTTCAACGCGGGATTAAAGTTACATTCGTGCCCCGGCACCGTTGCAAAATTGAGATTTCACCCGGGCCGACCAGTCCACGTTAACAAAATGTGTATTTGCGTATCGTGTATTATTTATATCGTTGTTATGCAGCTCCGTAAGACTCGAATGCACATGCGTGCGAAGCGATGCTGATCATTACGTTATTAATATTGATATTGCAGCCGTGAACTACACTGTATGCTTTTACGAGGCAATGCTAAAGTCAAACACAAGCTTCGGCGGGTCTCGCAAGCATTAAATATTATTACGCGATATTAAGGTAATTAATTAATGAAGCGCGCGTGCCCCGCGATATTGCATCGCAGTGCCGAAGAAAGTTGGTGAATTGTACGCCGATATCGACGAAACGCGCTCCCGGTGTTTGCTGTTTAACGAATCCGCTGCACTCAGGAGAGTGTGTTCTTCGCGTTGGGATTTAATGGACAGCTTTGCGTGCTTAGTATTCATATTTTAGTCTGCAGTTAAGCACGAAACCAACGTGCGGACCCCGTCGTATACGCTTTTCGCTCGGGGCACAGCACCTCAAGTTAATTTTTAATGAATTAACAAATACGCCCGAGCTAAATGAACAATTACAGGAACCGGGTTTTTTTCCTCGTAGGGCACGCCCGAAGGGAGTGATTAATACTCTGGATTCGTCGAGTAACGAGCGAATATTTCCGAAGCAATCTAAGATAGCAAACAATCCCTTTAGATTACCTAACCGTTTGGAAGCGTCTTCATTCGTTTCTTCCCGCAAACTCAGATATATCAATCAATTTCCCGAGTGCTTAATAAGGAAATAATTTGGCTCCGCGCGAAAAAAACCTGAACGTTGCACGCGAGGTAGTAATTTAATAAATACCGAAATATCCGTCATGTCCTGGAAGACAGAAAGAGGAAAAAAGAAGGAGAAAATTAGTTCTCGCGAGGCGCGCGCAATTCTCATTAAATTTTAACGACCAAATTTTCTAACGAGTTTAAAATCGATTTTTTTAACGAAACTATCGAGAAAAGTTTCTCGTCGCAATTTTTCAAATATTTTATATATTTTTATTAAATTTTAAATTATAACTTAAAATCTACTGAAAATATTAAACCACTAAAACGTTGTCGTTCATCTGTTTACATCTCCGAAGTTTAATTCTTCAAAATCCATTCACTTATTTCATCGCTCATACTTCAAGAACTACTCGCGCTTCGATATATTCCCTGTAAGAGAAAATTTCGAGGTCTCGAGCGCGAAATGCCGCTGTCAATCGCGAAAACTTTACACATAGTATATTTATATTTTTCGTACGCTTATTGTATATTTCATGGAATATATATATTCTATATATAACTATAACATATTGTTGGGACGATTTCTTTCCGTTCGCAGGTAACGACGACAGACGGGGAGCAGCCAGACGACAGCTTCGATCTAATCGACGTGCCGGCCGAAATGTCGCCCCCCGCTACGGCCCCGTCGCAACAATCATCCATCCATCCCGCTGGTCATCGGGGACACCCCGACGACACGATCGGGGGCAGTCATACCTCATCGCCGGCGTCGCCTACGTCACCGATCTCCGTCGCGACGCCGGCAAATCAAACCACTCCGCCGTTACCGCTCCCGTCGACGCCCACGACCCCGCTCTGCAATTTCGACGGGACCGAGGTCGCCGGGCCCTCGGGTCGTTGCATGCGCTCGAGACTCGACGCGGGTCAACCCGACGGTAATAGCAAGACGAGCACCGGTTCCTCTGTCAATCAGGGACACTGCGCGAGTAACGGCGCCGAGGGCACGACGTCTCTTCCGCCACCCACGCCGATCCCCGCGCATCAGGAGACGAGGTTTACCTTCGGCGGTAGCGGCAGAACCCCGCCTCTTCCTGATCTGAGAGCCGCGGATTTCTTTAGGTAAATGTAACTGACTTTCCCGGTGAATGACGACCCCAGCGAAACGCGATTAAACGAGAGGCAGCAAATGACATCACATACACACACGCGCGCGCGCGCACGCACACATAAAGAGTGAACAGTAAATTTTACGCTAAAATAGATTTCATGAAGAACTTTAGCTGGTCTATACTTTGAACGAGAAACTGCAAAGTTACAGTGCAATAAAATTTACTTGAACCTTAGAAAATCAGAAGCAGTAAGATGTCTAAAAAAGACTGTTCTTCGGAAGACTCCCCTTGACTTCATCTTGAAATTCGAACAAGAATTTTAGGAGAATTTGGGAACGAACGAATTTCGCCTATAAAACTATATTGCCTACAGAACCGTGTAATCCGCCAGTTATAATTTCCCTTTTCTCGATTTGAAATCGTTATCTTGTACAATAATTTTCAGATTAAAGATCCCCGTGCCCGCTTCGGGCAAGATCGAGATGTCTTAAGGGAATTAACGCCTCTTTTACTTCCGCTACCTTTTCCCCTCGGAGTACAAAGTTTACGGCTAAGCTACGAGCTACGGAGAAATTTTCGAGCTGACCTCCCGCGCGCTAAATTTTATTCCACGTTTGGGGAAGAGTCAGGGGACATGTTTCGGCAATGAATTCGTCAGACCCTGCCACTTGCGCGATCGCGACGAGACCGTATCCTATAATCCCGTTTTGCACTCAGCACCCCCGTGAGGGGCTCGGTGGACGCGGGCCAGCCCGACTCGGCCGAGACGCGCTCCTCGATTCGAAATCTGGTGGCCGCCCAAGAGAAGCAGAACGCCAGGATGGGATATCAGATCGATTACGCGGCCGGCGGAAAAGCCAACTCGAGTCAGGCCAACGCGCTGGAGAAGGGCACGGCCGATCACAAGCGGAGCCAGAAGAGGCCCAACGTCAACGTGACGACCAACCCGCTCGATATATCGCTCATAAGTGCGTCTCAGCCGTGCAATACCCAGGGTTGTAACATTCAGAGTAGCGCGAGTACGAAATCGCGAGGAGGACGATCAGCGGGTGAGTCTCTCGAGAGTCTCTTCTTGTTCTCTGCGAAATATTAAATCCCCCCCCCCTTCTTCTTCCCCGATATTACATCTTTAGGTAATTTCTTAAGTGCGACGTCAAGACTCGTTGAAATCACGACGGTGACAATAGACCACGTCGCGACTCCTGTCGGGCAATAAAAAGAAAGCATTCTCTCGCGTTCTAGTCGCGACCCACCGACGTCGCTCCTTCCAATTTCTAGGCGCGAATATAATTCTCCCTTTTCTTCACTCCCTCTCTTCCCCTCCACCCCCTTTCATTTCGATCTCGTTGTCGAGTTCATATTCATCGTAATTTACCTCGATGAGCTTGGATCTTGCTAATGATGATCGACCGCTCGTTCGCGGTTATCATTACGAATTGAAGGGCAGAAAACCAGCAACCTCGGTTAGCATTGATCGCGAGAGTTACCGATTTTACTCCCTAGCTACGCGTTACTTAGCCGGGGCTGTCGATCGCTCTAACCAGTTAACCAAGACTGCCGATCGATTCTACAGTCGCGTTGTCTTGTAAGTAATTCCAGTTAGGGATTCGCTGTTTCTAGATTGCGCGGAAGCTATACACCCCGTGATACAATCGTGTCTATAACAGAGACAGCCCGCGGAAAGGTCCGGTCGAGCACGGAATATTTTCGTGTCCTTGTTAAAATTAATTGAAAGCTGTCAAAATTATTAAAATAAAAATATCACAGCTATTAATCTTATCGTCGGAATATCACTCCGCTGTCCCCTTTATCCGAAAACGTTAATTACGTTGCTTTTACGATGTCAGTTTCAACGACGTTTGCGCTAATGGAGGAGGTAAAATATGCCTAATCAGGGTTAACGCTAATTGACATCGACGTGAATCGATCCCGCGCGTACGTAGATATATATAATGTATACGCGCGTGCGGTAACGCGTGTAGAGAAAACGGGCGGAGACGAGGAAAAAAAATGACGGGTAGCTCTAAGGAAATGAATTGATGTTCTTTTCTTTCAGAATCTCATCCACTCGTTTCAGCCATTCATTCATGGGTCAGGCTCTTTTTCCCGTTTTGCGCAATAGGTATTACATAGCCCGGCGAATAGACGATATAGTCATTCTCGTATCCACACGGGGCGACCGTCGAAAGCGCAAATGAGATTTATGTAATGACGACGACGGTGACGGTGACAACAATGACGACGATGACGATTACGGGGACGACGATGACGATGACAACAATGCAATAGCGATCATGTGTGCAAATGAGTGGGACGCGACTTGATAAAGCCTCCTATCATTCGGCGGCCGCCCTTTTTGACGGTATTACGTGGATACAATACGGTAACACAAAATGCGACTATGCGAATGCGCTTGGGCTTCTTCTCTTTTGTTCTCCATCTCTTGTTTTCGCTGCGTCTCTCCGTCCTCTCTCTCTCTCT
>NW_011967236.1:2161920-2170542 GCF_000949405.1 Vollenhovia emeryi | reverse complement strand
TCTCTCCCCTCTCTCTCTTTCTTTCTCACTCTCTTTCTCTCTCTTCTTGCGTTGCTAATCAACTGCTTGCGCCTCTTTCGCGCGAATCTCAGACGACAACGACGACAACGAGCGACGACGACGACGACGTTTATCGACCCTGTGGGAGAGAGTGGAAAAAAAGCGCGAGAGCGAATATTACGTTCTTGACGAAAGTCATCGAGATGGTCCTCGTGAAACGCGATGCCGACGTTCTTAATGTCGTAGCTCGTTGTCTCGCGAAGTCTGCGATGGTAATCGGCACCGTAGCCGAGGGAAATATCGTCGCTGGTGCTTTGATCGTTAATTGAAAGTCCGTTTTGCGTGCGCAAAATACACCGACCGGCTTAGTGTGATTTCTGTCGCCGTCGTAAAACCGTTCGCATAAACACTAGTTAAAATTCACGGAGGATTTCAGAGAGACATCCTTTTTACGAAAACAGATTTACAAAAGTGATAGAGAATCAAATCCCCATTAATTTTACTCAATGCTTATGGGAACGATTGGTAAAGGAGGAGGTAGGGATGTAGAAAACTCATCGCGATATCGTTTCTACGAGATTGATGAGTAATTTTTTTATAAATCTCGTTTGTGTCGTACTCTCCTATTTTGAATTTCATGTATCTCCGGAGATACAAGTGAAATTATATCGAATAATTTCTGTTTATTACAATGAAAAAATTGTATATTTTCTAAAAAAAAATTATATATCTCGTCATCTGAAAGTTCTCTACCTCTTCTATACTTTTGCTTGTACTGTATGTATTACGAACTGTGAATTTGTCGTTCTAGATAGATGAATAGATAGACGTAGATTCATCAATGATGCCACGATATTAAAAATTAAAATCAGTATAATTTCGCGGAGCTTGTATTTTGACTGCCGCAGATATGGAAAAGTGCATTTTGCTACAATAAGTGTAGAGCGTTTTCGATTCGTAAAATTTTCAACGCGCTGAATAATTGAAATTAGCTTCTATGGGCTTAAGGATTTAATTCAAAAATTCATACGGAGAAGCTATCGTTAAATGTTTTAGAGTATTAAAAATTGAGTTTTTACTATATGTATTTAAGCCACTTTTCACCGTGAAAGTATTTTATATACTCGGTTATAATTCCCCTCTCTCTCTTTTCAAGTTTTAATTAACGTTATTCTTACAAATATTTATTCGGATGCAAGCAGACCGTTTCGAGGAGTAAGAGCTCAAGAAAATTAAATCTAATCTTATCCCGACAGAGCGTTGCGTGAGCACGCAAAATCACGCAAGGTCGCGCTATACGCCGAGATTCATTTTAACGTATCTGCAGCATCGGAAATGAGCTGGAAAGTCGTCGAAATTATGCCAGTTTTAATTCACGCGCGATACCGATCTCCGCGATGCGATCGCTCGCTTCGACTACGGCCGTGCCGTTTAGCAGCGCGAAAGAGAAGACTCGGGAAATGCCGCTTGCGACTCCTGCTATCGAATCACGCTTTGTCGTTTACCTGTTTATTCCTATTCACTAGTACACACCGCGATGCCTGCGGGATCGCCGTCCTCGCTACTCACAATCCCGGTTATTATTCCGTCCGTCACTTCGACAGTGTCGGATGGAATCTCGGTAATTGCAATTGCGCGAGACTCGAGCTCGCAGATTGCGGAACTTTTGTTTAAACGAGGGGTCTCCGCGTCTTAAAGATGCCCGTCGATCTCTGCACAGGCTGGGCTAGAAATTACCGCGCCGAGAAGAAGCGAATGAGAAAAGTTCACGGGAAACAAAAGCACGCAGCTTCCTCTATGAGGAAGCGAAACGACAACTGTCAGTTACGCATAGGGATCGCTGAAGCGATCATTATTGTTGGCACGGATCTCAAATGCTGTTTGTTTCGAAAGGGAATTATAAAATTTCAGTTTCGAGTGTAAACCAGTGGTTATTCATTTATGGATACGCGGGTCGGTCGCGTGATTGCCAATGAATCCCCTCGCATTTCATTTTTTTCACCGTTTCGCCGGTCATATGCATCCCATTTAATCTCTCGAAATGCTGACGTTAACTAATGCATACGTGTTATCCGAAAAAAAAGCAGTCGCTATAAAATGCATGGAAATTTTTATCTTCCACGCATTTCCACGCTCTTTACCCTTGCACATCCGAGGGAGAGTTGCGTGATTGATTCCGAAGGCAAGGCTTCCTAACAAAAATTGGATATTATTACATCGAGGCAGCTGCGTACAAAGCATTTCAATCAACTCTGAACTTTAACTTCAAATTCAAACAAGTTTTATATGTCACGGCGCGATTTGTATACTGCAGAAATATAATACATTAATATTCAACATTCCTAGGATTATCAAGTTTCGATATCAAATTTTCTTGTCGGGCATGATTAATATTTCTTGTTAAAGTAAATATCAAAATTAATTACAGAACAAGCTTCGCTCTCACTTCTCGCTTTCAATTACCCGCCTTCGGCCGCTGAAGGAACTATTCCGGGCATTTCTCTTTTCGAGATGATATTGATTCTAAATATTCCATAGACACTATAAATGGAAGTGACAATCGATTAGACGTGCTCTACACATTAACTATACGTGAGCAACATAGATAAAGCGAAGGAAACAAATGACAAATAGAAAGGCGTGTAACTCTTTCGTTTTATCTAGAGGCCCTGTAATCAGATACAGCCCATAAGAGTTTGTCAAATTCCTGCGAGATAGCCCATGTTTTTCTCTCACTCACAGGAATTTGACCAACTCTTACGGCCAGTCTCTGATTACAGGGTCTCTAGTTTTATCGAGGCTATACTGTTCCCCGTTGGCTTTTTCTCCAAGCTAAAATCGTGGAAAATTTTTCGGAGTAGCGACCCTTGACCCAGCCTGTGGCGCTCAACGGGTAAATACACTCAAACTTTTTCCAATGTCAGCACTATCGAGATTCTACCCTCGTACCGAAAGGATTGTCGCGAAATATCATCGTCAAAATGATTTACGGGTGACGGCGGTTTCGTCGGGACGACCGCGAATGCGTACCCTCCCGGCAATTTCGCCGAGGAAGGGAACGGAAAAGGGTGGCCTAAAGACCCGAGCAACGCATTCCGCGAGGGCGGAATGAGAGGTGGCGTGGGAACGAGGACGCGGGGGAGGACGAGAGAGACGTTTCTTCTCTCCCCCCGCCGATTCGTGACCCGCAAGATCAACGAGCCCGCACGAGGACGGGGTAACGGACGTAAATTTTTCATATCCGAAAGGCGGAAGTGCCGGTGGCGGCAGCAAGCGATCGACCCAGGCGACGATCGTGGTGCAACAGCCGTCCTTGTCCCTGGACGCGCCCGCGGCGACGATTCTGTTGCACCCGGACGCCGACGCCAGGCGACGCGAGGAGAACATGCGGCAGCTGCTGGACGTTGCCAACACCCTCACCCTGCAGGAGATACACGACTTCGAGATGAGGTAAGCAGATATCGAGCGTTGCTGCGCCACTTTCGCGACACGGAAAACGATACGATCGATATCGGTGATACAGGCCTATATAAAGAAACGCGTTTCGAAGAGAGATCATAGTTTACTGACCGGGACTTAACCGACGACGTTGTTATCAATTTTTAGCGGCGTGTTATCACTGGTTTTCATTTCGGCGCATTTCACGATCTGTACTTTTAATAAAAGATATTCTAGGTAACGTAGCCAACAAGACGTCAAGATATTAAGAAGATATTAAACCGCGCCGCGCGCCTAACGCGGTGAGCCCAATAAAAATTCTTTTCTCTCGTGTATTTAAAGTAATTTAGTGTTCTCTCGGTCGCGATAAAAGGAAGTTTGCCCGGAAATTTTGTCGGAAGTTCTAGCCAGGGATATTCAATATTTATGGATTTATATCGGAATATCTCAGAAGGAAACGTCCATACTTCGAAAGAGCATCAAGCACTTTAGATAGAAAGATTTATAGACACGTGTCCAATTCTAAATGTGTTCCAAAACCATAGTGGTAACGGAGCATCTCCAATATTTCCGAGATTTCAACGTGTTTAATAATAAACAGTAATACACTTTTTAACCATTACGACACGCTCTCAGAAAGTTTTCAGTTCAAATATATTATACATTCTTCATAGTTTTGTAACATACGTTCATAGTAAGCGTAACGATTAAAGATTAATTAATTAATTGAAAAAAGTCAATCGTGCCTTAAAAAAGTCAAGAAATTATTTGGAAATATATTAAAACAGACTATCACATTTTACGAAAGATTTTTGAACTTTCATCAATGATTTAATTCCCCGAAGTATGACCTTTCCTTCTGGGGCGTCCTGCACAGTCAGTATATTATCAGGTAGTGACGATCGGCTAACCCGCAGATACGGAAGTCCCCATCATAGCCGATCACAGTCGGTGAAGGCTCCTGGGAGTCGCTCTTCCGGTCGGCCGAATTATCTGTGTCTTCCGCAACAGAGATCGCGAGTGGCGAGTATGCCCAATACCGGCGTGGAGGAGGAGTACTACAGACTACGGCACTTCAGCATCACGGGCAAGGGGGTGGTAAACCGGGGCGACTCCCTAAAGAGCCGCAGATCGCGCTCTAACAATAGCGTGGCGTCCAGCAACTCCAGGTGAGTTCAAGCATAGTTAATGGGGGGGCGGGTGTTATAATTTGACAAACATTCTTGTGATATGAACCGGTAAGTACTATGCGTTCCAATTCTGAAACGTTTGAGTGCTGGAAATCTCGAGCATTCGAATGACGCGGAGTTATATTCGCCGAATCTCATAACTTCCCAATTTAATTGAGACGTACACGGAAAGACCGGCTAAGGCAAAAATAACTAAACTAAAAGTATACCAAAGTGTTGTGAAGGCTCCCAAAAAGAAAATATGTAGAAAGGAGAGAGAGAGTGCCAATGTGAGCCACAAAATGAACGGAACTCGGTTCTCACAATGTAGAATCAAAATTTCTCTTTAATAGCATGAACGTTTCGATCCTTCTTCGGGTCTTCCTCAGTAAAAAAACTACAATGAGATCGTCGCAAGTACAGGATGAGAATACAGTACAACTTATAATACACTTATTTTATGGGCAATATTTTAGGGGATCAGTGCACTATGTGACTTTAGATATTGCCTTATGCTTTATTCGGTCTAAACGAGGTAACCGACTATAATTGTTGAATCTGTATTATAAGTTGTACTGTATTCTCATCCTGTATTTTCGACGATCTCATTGTAGTTTTTTTACTGAGGAAGACCCGAAGAAGGATCGAAACGTTTATGCTATTAAAGAGAAATTTTGATTCTATATTGTGAGAACAGAGTACCGTTCATTTTGTGGCTCACATTGGCACTCTCTCCTTTCTACATAAAATAAAAATGTTGCCGTATAAATAGTAGGGGCATCTACATTGTCTTGTGTTGCAGCATTCACTAAGTTTGCTGCACAAAACGCATATAGTTGTCTCCACTACTTATCACGTGGTAACCATATCGGTCTCTCCGTGTAGAAATCGCGCAATTTTTAAACCCCTCGTGTCACAGACTTGCATTAACTATCAGTAAAATAGATTCGAAGATCCGAGTTTTTTATCATTGCCGCCAAAGAGATAGCGATCTCTACTGATTATCCTCGCGATACATCTTTTCCGCAGCGTATAAGAGTTTTACTGCAAAATTGACAATGTATTTTTGTTAACGCGGTGTCGATAGCAGTAGCGATATCGACACGATCGACAGTTGCGCTTATTACTCTACGATCGAGCTGTGATATTTGCGATTGTACCACGCCGCCTGCCCTTCGCTCTGGAAGGAGCGTAGCGTAGAATATTTCCGGCCTCTATCTCCGGTTCGTCTTCCGGCTCGTCGTCGCGACGGCGAGTTGGACCTGTCGCTCTAGATCGAACGCGTGAGTTTACGTGTGGCGTTGAAGTTACGTAGACACGCGCGTTGGACCTTAGAGCGTGGTCTTTACACACCACGCAAATACGATACACCGAAGCTGGACCCCCCCCCCCCTCCCCCGAGTACTGCGTGGTTGGCATAAAAAGTTGGCGGCTAGCAATGTGGAGATAAAATAATATTCGTCTGTATTTGCTTTCTTTCGGAAATTTCATGGTTTGCATTTCGAAATAATATATTGCATTTCCTACACGACGTGTTCTCCGCTAAGTATTCAAGTGCTTTAATTTGTGTTTTGTATTTGTGAAACACTTTTCTGTAATATCTTTATAATCTCGCCGACTATGCTAGTATATTCGGTGAGATCAGAGTCTATTAAAATAATTTAATTTCTCATTAGATTACACCTTTAACACTTTGCTGCGGAAAGCGAAAAATTTATTTGGTCGATAAATTGAAAAATTAATTAGAGATTAATAAATTGCAACTTTCATTGCGTATAACGGTTATATGTGAGTAACAGTTTCTACCTAATCTTTTGTTGCAATAAAAAAATGTTATCTGCTATTGTTTAATTAATATGTGTAACGCCGGTATTTCAGGATATGTAACGGAGCATATTTAATAAAGAATATAAAGCGAGACGCCATAATGTTTCTTTTACGGAGACTATTTCTACATGTAGGTATATATGTGAATATACTTGACGCGAGATGTTAAAGCGTCTCTTCACAAGATGATATGAATAATAATAGTAAAAGTTAATGTAATATTTAATTATAGCAATAACTTGGATAAAATTAATTTATGTCCTATTTATATATGTTTAAATTTATTTATGCTATGTTTACGCATAAGAATGTCATACATTTGTATGGTTTTAATTTTGAGAAAATGAAAAATATCTTTTGTGAAAAAGTAGGACAAGTAGAATATAAATGTTATTCAAGAAATTCACTTATGCGGAAAAGGTGAAAGGATATCTAAATTCACACACGGCATAAAAAGACACTGCTAACATCACTTACAACGTTACTGAAGATCAAGCTAACTTTATTATCCAGTTATAACCATATACCCTGTTTTAAAATGACACAACTATTGGCATGCACGGACCATATAAGAGAATCTAGGTTTCTCCGAAAAGAATATTTGTATTTAATATAATGTATTGTAAAATGTTCCTCTGTAGCAGCGCTTAATATCGAATTAAGCGAATGAACAAAACGCAAAGTATCAATGACTAACTAGTCGTGTCATTGTAAGCGCTAATCTTATTACTCAGATTCTGCCGACCGAAGTGTGAACGTTGAATATTCACGCGCGATTGAATAAACCTGTTACGATACTCTTTTTTTCCTTTTTAGACGCGAGTGCCGAGTTTGATATCGATATATAAAACGAGGAGTGAATATCGCGTGGAATACATTTCCAATGTACAATATGCAGAATATTTTCTAAAGTTTATATCGAATTGCAGGAGCGTGCTCTGCGACGAAATCGGAGTTGACCTTTCCTCTGTGAACATCAGCGAGATGTAATTTCGAGTGCGTTTAACAGCGAGAAACTAAAATACTTAAGAAAACAAATCCCCTCGGGATATAAGGTGGATATTCTATTTCTTAATCTTAATTAATTGCAGGTAGAACTTAATGGGATTTTAATTTAAAGACTAATCACTTGAAATATTTGACGTTGAAAAATAGAAAGTTGGAAGCAATACGAAGAAGCACACAATTAATCAACTTTTCACCGAGATAAAATCAGTTTATATCTTCGTAGAACTCAGAATTTTACACGAATCTCGCGAGACGACCTGTGCAACACGCGCGCCGCGCGGCATCTAGATTTATTACTTATCTAAGATATCACAAAAAAGTTTAGCGTCATACTATGTTATATAATGTCAACAGATCCATGCATGAGACATGATTGTACTTTATCGCTTACGGTTAATAGGAGTAGTTGAAACAAATAAATTTGGAATTTAAAATAAGATATATTATATTTTCTAAAGAAAATAGTTGCTATTTTTTAATTTTTATATAATGTATCTTGATTAGAAAATTTTCTTTCTAAAAAAGAAACGCGCCTACTTTTAATTTAAAGAGATACTGCGGGATGAAACCGACGCGTGAAATGCAACAATTTTTCATGTAATACATCCTCCTTAAGAAAGCAATTTTTCTTTTAATCTGATCCGGATTACTTGTGCACTAACAATAAGTACCTTACACAAGCATTTATGATTTCTCATTATGTCTAGGAGTTTCGTTTTGAGAGATTACATTGCAACTCAATTCTTTTTATATATTTTTTTCCTTAGAATTCAAAATCAAACAATCTACCTAAGTAGATTCGCTTGAGAATGATGATCGTTTTATTCCGGAAATAATACAGCGGATAAAAGCTTGTTTGAAAATATTGTGGTTTCAGACGTTTCTCATAATAAATTCTTGACCGGCTAAATTATATAAAATGAATATATACTTGTACATACACACGATAAGAGAAAAATCAATATGCATCTTCAATTTTCCAATAGGATAATACTTTTTATTCGGCTGTAGTATTATGGCAAGTCTAAAAAATTTCTGGTAATTGTGCATAAAAGCGACTTCCTCTCCGATTCGCTTGATTTTTAAATATGTTGTTGGGGATGTCTTCCCGAGTAATTTCATATATACAGGGTGGGCCATTTTAATTTATACAGTCGATTTTTTAAAAAACTAAAAGAGA
>NW_011967236.1:2118214-2160995 GCF_000949405.1 Vollenhovia emeryi | reverse complement strand
CCCTTATATATATATATGAAATTACTCGGGAAGACATCCCCAACAACATATTTAAAAATCAAGCGAATCGGAGAGGAAGTCGCTTTTATGCACAATTACCAAATTTCTTTCTAAAAGACCGATTTGTCTTTGATACTCCATCCATCTGTGTCCAAGCAAAGACATGCCCCTCTCCCCCCAAAATCGAAAATCTAAGAGATTCAAGTGCATAGTTTCTTTCCCTGATTTCTCGAATCGGTGTTTACGAAATAAGTTTCATTCTTATATAAATCGACGATGTAACTTAATCCTGTGCTAATCCCAACACGCGCCTAGTCTTTCTTCTATTCGACGCAGCACGGAACACCTGACTGCCTCGTACCCAGGATCGGCGCGGAATTCGGCGGCGGGCTCGTTGGCGAGTTCGAGGGAGAGCAGCGCGTCCCAAGGTCCGGCGCCGTATCGCGTCCTTATGCTGGGCGCCCCCGCCGTCGGCAAGAGCTCGCTGGTGTCTCAATTTATGACTTCCGAGTACCTGCACGCCTACGACACTTCGATCGGTGAGTCGACCAAGTTACAGCCCCATCGCGGCCGCAAAATCCACGACCTTCCGCTCCCCCGTTCGACCACGACGTCACCGATCGATCAAACGCGCGGCACGCGACCCCCGTAAGGATCCCCGAAAGCCACCCGGATAGAGCGAATCGGAACGAAAACAAGCGGGACACTCTCCATTCGAGTTTGAAGTGTGATGTAATTGTTTTGTTCGAACGATCAAAAACGGAAAAAATCCGTGCGTGTGATTTCGAAGCGGCGTGGAATGGCCCGGAATAGGGGTGGCGCGAGGTTTCCGGGTCGACCCGCTGTGTGCGCGAACCGAAACAAATCCGATTTAAATGCTGACACTCTATTATTTCGGCTCGCGCCAAGTTTCATGCCGAAGACCTTCACCGTACGCAAAATTAATTCCCCTTCCCTTAAAATAAATCTGTATTCGTACAATTAGAGGAAAGCTGTTGCGTCAATTTCGCGGATCTTGTTGAATTATCAAACTTATTCGAAAACCGATGGGGAAGTTTGAATTCGACCTGATTTGCACTTTACAAGTGCCCGCATATTCCTAGTCTCTGAATTGAATTTGGAATGAAGGGCGTCTCTGGAGTGACACTCCATTTAGACTCAGGCGTTTGTTTCCCCGTAAAATCAGGTCGATCGTCCCGGCTTTATTTGTTAATTACTTAATGAGTTATTTAATACACGGTTCGCGTAATATCACCAAGCCCAACTGTATTCTCGTTCATTGCAGACGACGAGTCCGGCGAAAAGACCGTCAGCGTGCTTTTGGCTGGCGAGGAATCGGAACTGACTTTCATCGATCATTCTTGTGCCGAAATGACGGTAAGTTTTACCAGTGATTCAGACCAAAGTATAGGCTCTCGTATATTACGGTCCATCCGTACGTGCCCATCAGACCGCGAATTTCGCCAATGTTGACATTTATGAGATCGAGGAACAAAACGCTATCGGAATTAGTATCGAGTGATCAATTTGATTAAAATATTTATCGAGCGAAAATCTATTTTAGGTGTTTCGCGCCTCAATAAAACTATTAAAATCAAATATTTAAAGTGAATTTTTCCGCTCGGCAAAATTTTCAATAAAAAAAATTCCCTACCTTACTTGACACGAGGGAATCTAAATACAAGTACATTATTTCCATCGAGAGAAGAGCAGAATGGTAAAGTGAGACGAGAGTCGACGTGACTGACAATGAGTTTACAACAGGTCTCGGAATTTTCCTAGTTAACTAATCACTAGGAAAAGGAGAGATAGCGAGAGATGCGCATGGTGATGCTAATTTTCCGTGCTCCTGAACTAATCATTTTTGGGGATATAAATACAAGTACACCGATATTTCCATCGAGAGAAGAGCAGAATGGTAAAGTGAGACGAGAGTCGACGTGACTGACAATGAGTTTACAGCAGGTCTCGGAATTTTCATAGTTAACTAATCATTAAGAAAAGGAAAGAGAGATAAATAGAGAGAGAGAGAGAGAGGTGCGCACGGTAATGCTAATTTTCCGTGCCCCCGAACTAATTCATTTTTGCCGCAAGCTCGATCTCCACCAGCCGGCCGGCCGGTCTCCTCTCGTTTTCGTCGAACAAACGGACGGGGGACCGCACCTTGAACCTCCGGCGAAGTGCTCTCACGACGACGGGGACGACGTAATCGAGTTAACACGGGGGGCGGGCAGGTTGAAAGGACGGTCCGTGAGGGGCACGCGGTGTGTGCTTTTGTACCGCGGGAATTAAATTAAAATCCATTTTCCACGGTGGGCGAGCTGACGCGCTGGCGCGACGATACTCGCGTACGGCCGTAAATGTGGGACCCTGCCGTGATATACGTACACTGTAGCCTGCGTCGGAAGGGGGTTGGTTGACTCCGTGAACGGGGGGAGGGGTTGGAAACGGGGGGGGGAGGGGTAGACCCGCCGCCACGCTTCGCCAGACAATTTCAATCGAATTTGCCCTTTAATTAAAACGTACGTTCGCAGCCGTTCGCGTACAACGCGACTGTATATCGCGCGGTCGACCGCGCCGATGCGCGCGCGCGCGCGCGCGCCCGCGGCCGATCTTTGCGTGTGCCGACGAAACGGTGAACGATTGCGCCACGTTAATGGCGGTCGAACTCTCGAGTTTCCAACTTCCTGAATTCCGTGGAATTCCGCCGACCGAAGGCCGTACCCGGGACGGTCTGCCGACCGCGCCGCCGTTATTCTTGGTACCGAAAGTCAAGGCTGACCTGCAATCACGTTAGGCCGCGAGGCCGCGATCCTGATTTCCGCTGATAGTCCCGGAATTATATTAGGCCGGCCTTTATTAAGTTAATGCGTATTTATTACGCAGATAAACTTGCCGCGATAGCAATCTCTAACACGGATGGAGAAAAAGAAGTTTCCAGTAAGATGGCGTCCCTCCAATTATCGATAATGGGGGAAAATATCTTCTTGATTAAGAAAGAAATGAATTACTTTATCTTGTGTTTTTATCATTTCTTAGAAATATGTCTGAAATTCTAGAATGGTATGATTTATATACGAAAGAAACTGATACAATTTCGAGTTCAGGTTGCTACGTATCTCTGACGTGTCCTAGATCTAGCGATTCAATTTTCATCAATGTATCCTTCAATCAATTCGAGATAACTTTTACCTTGACAAGAACGTCGAGAAATCGATAGTCCTTGCGAGATAGGCAATTAGAAACGGAGCGATTTTGAATGTTCGAGCTCCACAAGTTGAACAGCGGATGCTAATTTTGCAATTTAATTTCGCGTAAACTTTAATAAAATCTTTATAGAGCATAATTATTCCAGGTGAATTAATAGGGTAGGCTAGATTAAAAAAATTGTGAGGAGAAACGACCCCTTGAAATTTTCGTTAGCAAAAATTTAACTTCTTTATTGATCGAAAAACTTGTAAGTGAAAAGAGTAACGAGTTTTAAAGTATCTATGTAATTTTTATTAGACTAGAGCACAGTATTGCGCGCGCTGCACGCCTCTCTTTCTCTCGCTCTCTCGCTCTCTATTAACTATTAAAGATATTATCCACGTTTTTCTGGCTTATTTTATTTCCCACCCGAATACATTCGATATGCATAAATATATTGTTTACCGCTCAATGTAGATATACTGCAATTTTTTCGTATAACAGATCCAGTATACCAATTTTTTAAATAAAAGTTTAACCACTCACCGATACGATGCGCAGCGGCGGAGTTGTCGTAACTACGTTGAACTGTAAAAAAGAAAAATATATACGATTATTATAGAGTAATTACTTAAAATCGAAATTATTGCATTAAATATTTTATATATTAGACTGTTTATTGCGGTAATATTTTCCGCAATAAAATTCTTTAATTTAAACTCGCCAGTTGAGTCGTTCATTAATTTTCCTACGTTGATTAATTATTTATTGGCGACAATAAGTCTTTATTCATTTTATATATTGTTCAAATAGATATTTAATAAAATGATTATAAAGTACTCGACAAAAATATTTTTCTTTTTAATATAAACTCACGAGATTTTAACGTACGTTTTGTGTGCAACTTTTTTTGGAATCGTTTGAGTAAATAAGACAAACAGAGAGTAGATATTAATTTTGCGAGTAACAAATAATATATGTATATAAAACAAAACACTCACCTCACGGTTGCTCCGCCGTTGCCCGACGCCTTCCAGGCCTGCTCCTCCTCTCAGATTTCCTTGTTGCACTCACAATATTCACTCGCGAGAACGAACGCGCGAAATTTTGCGTGACACTCCCGTACGCGACGTGAAACACCGCGAAACACACCGGGTTATTCGTGCGTCGTATGACTTTCCGTCACGCAAATCATTCAAACCGGCAATTATCACTGAACAAGTCACTTTTAAATTTACGATATAAAATACGATGCGAGTATCGGAATCAAAGCATCTGCGGTAAATAAGTAGTAATTAATCCGCGACGAAACGATATTTTACAATCCGAATTGTCAGACAATCTAATCCTTACGCGAAATGAATTGCGCGAGCGAAACACCCGCTTGTAACAATTAACTAAGATAATTCTTGATTACACTTCGAGATTTAACGTGGCAACTTTCTCTACACCCTGCCTGTTTCAGCTACGAAGTATATCAGAATGAAATACAGCAAACAACGCAAATACTGAAGCCGTACACCAATAAATTTCTCTATCGTTTCTCGAAACTGAAGGATAGATTACACTGAAATCGACAGATAATTCAAAGCGCGATGCGTAAACGAGAGTGTAATCATGATAAAGTATCAGGATTTATGTTCATATTTTAATAGATAAGTTAGTCCCGTGATATATCGATGTACGTTGATAAAAAGCCGTCGCCTCAGCAATTCGTTTCTCGTTACGAGCTGTAGAAACTTAATGATTAATCGAACTTGTTACTGACAAAGGTGTACAAATTAATAGACTTTTATTCTCGTACTCGTCGCGATCGCGTTTCGAAAATTGATAATGTAAAAGTAATGCGACGCACGGAGCGACTCGCGAGACTGCCTGCCGGCTCGAGGCCCGGCGAGCGAGTGAGAGCGCGGCCGACCTTCAACATGATGGCACGCAAAAACATCGTACGTCACCGCGCCGAGTGAAAAACAACAAAAAAAAACGTTGAGAATTCGTTGGCCCGCTTAATCGTCGTACGATACCGCGCCGAGTGAAAAACAACAAGAAAACGTTGAGAATTCGTTGGCCTACATACGCAATTGACAATTCTATACCTAATATTCTCTTTCTTTCTCTCTTTCAAATTACTTTCTTCAGCGATTGCTACTATAGGTATATCTTGCTCCTATCGTTCTGCGGATAATTAGTATTGTTAAGGTAACGATTGACTCTGTTCGATCGAGAAAATTTTGAGAAAGTTTTCAAACGAAAATCGTTTCTTATATTCTAATTACACCGGAGATGTTGCGTGAATTAAATTGATGTGCACGAACGTAAGTTACTTAATTGCAAATTTTAATTTAATAGGACAACACAATTTAATCCTCGCGCGAAATGATTTGTGCGAGCGAAACGTCCACTACGATCAAGTCTATTAATTGTAACAATTAACTGAGATAGTTCTTGATTATATTTCGCGATCTAACGTGGCGACTTTCTCTACTTCCTGTCTGAGCTACGAAGTGTAACAACGAAATACAGCAAACAACGGAAATACTAAAGCCGTAAACCAACAAAGCTCTCTATCGTTTCTCGAAACTAAAAGATTACACTAAAATCGACAGCCAATTCAAAGCGCGATGCGTAAACGAGACGTAATTACGATCAAGTATCACGATTTACGTTCATATTTTACTAGATTAGTTATTCTCGTGAAATATTTATGTACGTTGATAGAAAGCCGTCGCCTCAGCAATTCGTTTCTCGTTACGAGCTGTAGAAACTTAATGATTAGTCGAACCTTACTTGTTACTGGTAAAGGTGTGCAAATTAATAGAGTTTTATTCTCGAACTCGTGATCGCGTTTCGAAAATTGATAATGTAATAAAAGTAATACGAGGCACGGAGCGACTCGCGACACCGCCTGCCGGCTCGACGTTCGGCGAGCGAGTGAGGGTGCGACACGTGAACAATCACGTGTACACCGCGCGGGCATCAAAACAAAGGCGTCCGTTGAGAATTTGATATGCCGCCTGCTAAAATTCTATTCCTAATATTCTCTCTCTCTCTCTCTCGCACTCTCAAGCTTCGCGTGAAAATTTTTCTTAAAAACAACTTATTTTATACGCAGCCTCTTTGATAGGTGTCAAAATTCAATCGTCTTGTCACTGGCAGTTCGTGGCACGAAGTGAGCCAATTAGCATCGCGGAAAAGAGGAAATAATACTTGAAGACTTTCGAGTATCGACTTAACACGTCTTTTTTACGAGAGGACTGTTTTATGAGAGGAAAACTGAATTAGCAATTGCGCCGTTGTTGCTGCGCCACGTAAATAAAATTGTACTAATATATTTATAAAGATAGATCGCTGAAAAAATGGATTTAATTGGCGAAATAACATTGTATATAAGCACTAATTTATCCAGTAGTTTGCGGTTTTAATGTGCATCCATTATTCATCATAGTAAACACGCATTAATTATTAACTATATAGCTGCTACTAAATGCATACGGTAACTTCGTTAATCGCAATAATATTACATTGTGTGCAATACGTCACGGTTGCTACAGAGCTAGTTTCAAATTTTTTTTAAATTGAGTTGTTCAATTTTAAGTGGATTTTATCTTAACGACGTTTCAACTCGCAATTTAGTTACGAAAGTGATTAATGCTGAAAGTGGAATCGCGGGAATGATATATAACAACTAATAGAATTCTCATTAAAGAAGATTGATTAAATAACACGTATAAATGAGTAGCGATAATTCGTAGATATCTTACATAAATACGTATTTAAAGGTACAGCTCCTTTTTATCTTGCAGCACATTTATGGATTAATTCTTCAAATTGAAAAGTGGAAAAGGAAATTAAAAAGTTACGAAGAGATCTCTGGCAAAATCAAATTTTAGTTGAGGAAACATCCTCTATAAATTTAAAAAAGCAAGACGAATCAGAGAAAGAGAGAGAGGGGGGGGGAGAGAAGGAGGAAGTTTAGAGAGCAGTATCGTATTTGTTTTGCATTTACGCGAATTCATTAACAAAGTTTACCAACAAAGTTAAGCGCAAATGGGAAACGCTTGATCTTATGTTGTGATTTTAGAGTCGAAAGCCTCCGCACGTTTTATTTAATCAATGTAAATGCGTAAATATATTATAATGCGATGCATCCGAGAGTGTTATTAGCGCGCTTTCGTGTTTAATTCTCATGTGAAATTTCTCAGGAATCTTTCTCCAGTCATTGTGTAATTGTATTTCTTATAGCACGCGTAGAAACTTGAAAAAGGGACGAGATAAACACGCAATTATTGATTATCCGCGTGTGCTATTAATACAATTTTCTTCTTTTATAAAACTAAATTTAAGAAAACGTAGTTAGTAGACTAAATGATTTCGTACACTTTCAGAAAGAAGCATTTGCGAGATAAGATCAGAACGAACTGTGATTTAATTTTAACAAATCTATATTCCCTGAGAAAATTATTGGAAATCCTAATTTTCCAGGAATATTTTCAAATATATTAGTCTTGTTACTTTAATAATCATAAAGTACGTAGGAATATTAAGATAATTTTAACGTAACATTAAGATATATGCGCATATATGAAAATTTGGGTAAGAGATCCCGAGATACTCTTTTCAAACTAGCGACACAATTATCGTCATTCTTTTGCATTTTGCGGGTACGCGCTACGAGAAAATTCCCATTTGGAGCAACGTTATCCAAGCCTGTGGGCCCGTCTGGCATCCAAAGCGCGCGACAGTCCGATTTGCGGTTTTTGTGTAACCGACCAAGTAACAGAGCTACCGCGCGAGCTAATCGTAAGCTACCGCGAGCTTAGAGGGGTATAAGAAAAAGGACCTGAGGGAGTAACGAAGCGTTCTTCGTTCTCTCCTGCCTCCGTTCAACCAGGCGTGCTGCGAGTCATTGACGAGCATCGAGCCATGCCGCGCGTTCGACCGTTAAGCGGTCGATCCCTAGATATATTCGATATCACGAGGCGCAGCGCGCCTTTGATACGGTTCAAGGTAATTCTTTCGTATAATCGTTCGCAAAATCATAGAACCCGTTCTCGTTGCGATCTTAACCTTTAACGACCGGCTGAGCTAACGTGATTTAACCCCCTTAGCCGGGCGGACTTTTATTTTTGTCAATAAAAAGAAATCCATCAATTGGATTTACTTAAGTTCAGTGCGTGCGAAATATCTTAATGCCCTTCCCTATTGTACGATCGTTACATATCGCTTGTATGTAGGTACTTGAGAATACTTTAAGCATTGTTCCAAGCAAATATCATGTTTGCTTTTATGAAGGGCTGTTTGAATGAATCAGGTGTGTGTGTCTCGGTATATATTAAACAGACATTTAGGTCAGAAAGATTACGGCAAATCACTAAGCCAGGTTTAGGTATAGCCGGGATTATCGTTCCAACTTGACTTGAATATTATGCTCCGTCTTTTCCAAAGCTCCACCGAAATACAAATTAGGCCCTCACGGTGATTTTATGCTAAAGCTTCCTTCCGTTTCTCAACGCAGATTTCATTTCGTTACCACTTCGTCGTGAATACCAATTATGGAGTACAGTGAAAAAGATCGCTCGGGAGATTACTATTTATTGCCTAGCACTCTGTGCGGGTGTTGCAACACTCGGAACGCTGCGTTTGCAATTACACGTTCCAGAAACTTTCACGTCATTTGAGTGGACAATAATGAAACAGCGACATTTGATTGCGCTTCGCAAACAGGGAGATAGGTCTTTTTAAGTAAAAAGGTAAATGCATCTCGATGTTTTAATTTTTCGATTTACGGCAAAAACACGATATTGACTGCAATAATATCAACAATCTCGAGTTTAATTAACACGATTTACGAGTCAAAGACGATTTTATCAAAGTTTGTTACTTTAGCGGGTAAAACATGGAACAATCTTATTTCTTAAATGTTCCGCCGATAATTAAAAATTAATCAACTATGTCGACTTCAGTAAAAATTGGCAAATACGAAAAATAATATTTTCAGAGAGAGAGAGAGAGAGAGAGAGAGAGAGAGAGAGAGAGAGAGAGAGAGAGAGAGAGAGAGAGCACAAATAATAAAGAACAAAAGTGCAAGAGTCGAAAAATTAAAATTTTTTTACGTGTCAACTGTGAAAATTCAATTCTAAGTTTCAAGGTGTTAAATACCCATAAAACGGATAACGATCCCTTTCTCTTTAGCCCTTTTTGGCATACTGATTTCAATTGGAAACATCGTATGTTATCTGTCATCCACAATGACACTAGGCATCAATGATGAAAGCAACGAGACTTAAAAAAATGTTCAGGAACTATTAATTATAATTTTATATCGCAAGGTAAATTTTATATTTCAACTTTGCTATTCGATTTTATTCCATACTATCACCATGATTACGCGCTCCAAGGAATCTGTATAGATAATATTCCCTTTATATATAAGTTATGTCTAAAGCGTAATAGCAAACTTCTAAAGCTTGCTTTTATAATGCCTTGTTCTACAGAAGTTCTCTTTTATAATATCTATACAAAAGGCGCGCTTCTTTTTAATACATCTAACCGAAGGAAACCTTTGGCTTCGTTGGATTAAAAGGAAATAAAAAGAAATATTTATTTTACTAGTTTCGCGGAGCGGAAAGATAAACATGAAATACGTCAGATGCAGCTTTTATTGGATTCATCGGATGAATTTGATTATGGAATAGAATACGTTTAAAATGATATAGAAAGATATAGAATGTAGATGTGGAACGATATAAAATGTTTGCATATAACGTTGAAGTCGGTGGAACAAAAATGAGATAATAATTACGTTAATTAATTTTTCTAGAAATTACGCGAACTTTGTTGGTACAAAACTGTTTCATGCACAAGTGTCATGAATTGGAAATGGAGACTGCCAAGCTCCATTATGGTCATTAATGTTTATATCACGATTAATATCTACCCGGAAAATTGCGTGTTTGAAATTTTCAAAAAACAGATTGTTCCACGCGATACCCCCACATACGTTTTTTTTACATTTATTTTAAGCAACGCAACGAAAAGGCCTTTCAGTAAAGCTGAAATCATTAAATTGACTTTCCGCAACAAGATTATGACGCAATTAAAATGCGATTTTAATTGCGCGTGTAATTGATTTATCTGTACATTATACGAAGATGTCGATGCGATTGTTTCATACACGACGATCAATTAATATTGCTTTATAAATTGGAAGACAGATAAGCTCGATCGTGGGTCATTAGTGTTAATTCATCTCCGCCATAATTAATGCTTGCAGCCGGAAAATTGCATCTCGACGTACGAGCCGCACGCGTATTGCGTCGTCTACTCTACGACCGATCGGGCTTCGGTGCGCGCCGCTGAGGAGGTTCTCCAATCCTTATGGCGGAGCGATCACGTATCCTCGAGGGGTGTCATCCTCGTGGGGAACAAGGTCGATCTTGTTCGCAGCCGACTTGTGTCAACCGAAGGTAATGTTTGTGTCCGACTAGCTATGATGTGATCGCGATCTCCCTCTCTTCCCCCAGAAATTACTTAACCCAAATCGAACAGATTTCGTCGAGACACGCGAAAATGGAAATCGCCGCGCGTTAGAAATGTACTTAAGAAACGAGGAGAGTCTATCTATCATTGAGGTGGCATTTAGCGCGAAACGCTGATATAGGGCGATCGTAGATAACGCAACACACGTAAATGTACTGACGCAGCACCTCGGTTTGCTCCGATGCAAATTCTCCGAGGGCAGTGGAGCGGGAAAAAGCCATTTAAACCCTCCAGCGAACGCATCGATGCATAGAATACGCTTTCTCTGTACCGTTAAACGTGATTAGATTAATAGCATCTTTCTCGCAATTGTGCATTTTTTTTCCTATAATACCGCGCTTGTCTGCAAGATATCCCACGGTATATCGTTTAATATTTTATAAAGAATTTTGCAGACTATTAGAAGCGAAAATTCTAATAGTGTCGAGATCGCAATAAATTTATTTATTTGCATATTTTTATTGGCGTCTAATACGCGCGTCTGTACGGATATCTATAAATTTTTATAAATTCCGAACTAAATTTGAATTAAAATAAAATTCAATTTTTTGAATTTTATTTTAATTCAAACAAACCGCATTGAACTATAGAGCACAACTTATTCCAAATTATCGCTCAAGATAATCGATATTTCGAGATAAAGGTGCGCCGCGCGTAAAATAATTGTAAACGTTCAATGCGGCAACGATTGAAATAACAAGTTACTCACCCACCGTTGCACCGCCGGCACCCGATGCCACCCAGGTCTCCCACTTTTCTGTGACTTCCTCGTCGTCGCTCCTTCGACGCACTCGCACAACGCCCGTTCCTTGAAACAGTTAATTACGATCATGCGCTAATTATCAAAGTACGATAAACGATACTTCGTACGACACTCTATACGACACTCCCGACGTTAACGGCACGCGATGCGCACTTTGCTACTTCGCGTCAGGAGGGCAACGCGAAAGAAATGCGATCGCACCAAGGCACGAGGTCCGCGATATTTCTGTAAATTAGTGAAATGGACGAGCCTCGGACGACAGGGGATTTTAATATATCGCCAATGCGTAATTGTCAAATTTACATTACAGGGTTGACGAAATGAGTGATTAATTGCGACAGTGCTTGTTAATTAAACGTGTCGCGATGACGCTCCGTTCTGCGCTCGCGATATTTTGTTAATGACCGTGCGAAAATATTGGTAACGTCATTCTGATACCGTGCGATAGGACACAATTGATAAAGTTGAATTAACGGCTAATTAAGACGCAAATACATAATCGAAATTCAGTTTTGCATATGTAATCCGGCTCGAACGTATAAATCACACGAGATAGATATGCTATTAATAAACGATGGGTATACATGGCTCGCTGTTACTTGAATTTGACGATTCACAATTTGAGAAAACGCGATTATCCTCTGTATGAACAATTAGCGATTATTGCTCCGCGCTTTCAATCCGAAAATCAAATCTCATCCGAATCGGCGAAAAACTCAAAGGCCGAGGTATGCGAGATGCGTTTCGAGTCCAAGTAATTAAGAAACATAACTATCTTACGTATGAATACCGCGACATGAGGTTTGTTCTCTGTTCCTGCACTGGTGAACTGGTGCAGTAAGCTAGAATGAGAAAATATATACTTGTCTTACTCTAATTTATTGCACTAGTTCACCAGTGCAGGAATAAAAAACAAGCCTATGGTGTTTCGAGCGCGAGATATCCGCCTCGTCGTTTCGACGTGTTGTTTACGAATCATTATAGGTGCGGAAATTAATTAACTGCTCGCGTACGCGGCACGAGAGCGTTTTCATCCGATACTTATTGCGATCGCGTCTCGAGAGATAATGACGCGAACACACGGGGCGTCTCGCGCCGTTGTCTTTTCACCTGTTCACCCGCGAGCAATAACAAAAGCAACCCCGTGTGAACAATAATACGCTCCGTGGCAGAAGCACTGCGCGCCGTGTGCCAGTCAATTCGTCGCCACCGGGAAATATTTAATAATGCTGTAAAATAAATAGGCGGCGAATATTACGTTTCTTCCATATCAAGTCAATTGTTAATAAACGGTCGGTATGTACTCGCTTATATTCTCTGTTAGCTCGAATCGCTCGGTCCGGCGACTCGTATATTATTCCGCACTCTCTCAATTCGGAAACGGCGAGAGAATTACGTTTGAATTGATGAAAAAGGGCGTCACGAGATATATCCGAATATCAGCGTTAAATAAATAATTATCTCGCGCGAATATCGCGAAACGACAATCCCCGCCCCCTATCATCGCAAATCCGGCCCGAAATAAATAAACCGCGCGAGATGTCGTCAATGAGTAGTTATCGCCTCAATACGCTTATGAAACGCCATTCACGAGAATTGGGTGCTTCATCGGGTAGGTTAGCGATCTCTAATCATTCGAGATTCGTTTAGAGATTGTTCGCGCTCTGGCGCTTGTCACGATCACGTCGGAAATAATAACGCGACGATATACGAATATTTTATACCTCGGCACATTTTATATTCAGCCGTGCTAAACACAATCGAGGGTGCAATAGCGCCAAATAAATAAATTGTTCCCTACTGAGGGAATTTAATGCAGTATTTGCTATTTTAATTTGTCATTGGTATTTAAACCACTTATTTCATACTTATTCGAAAAGTGGACAAACGACTCCGGACCATTTTATGTAACCTAAAGTTCATCCCGTATTTTTTAAGTAGCCCATTTACGATTTTTTGGGACGCGCGATACCACCGCGAGTTTAATCGATTCTACCGTTATAGAGGGCAAATCCATGGCGACGTCTTACGATTGCAAATTCATCGAGACATCCGTCGGAATTAATCACAACGTCGACGAGCTGCTGGTCGGCCTCCTCACGCAAATCCGCCTGAAGCTGGAGAATCCCGAGAGGACTAGGGAGATGTTCCGGAAGAGATCGCGGAAGAACCGCAGCAAGTCGCCGCTGGGTTCCTGCTCGGAGAACAACTCGCCTAAGAAGTACCGCGGCAGTCGGACCAGCACCAGCCTGAAGGTGCGCAATCTGCTCGACAAGGTCTGGGCGCGCGACAGCAAGTCGAAGAGCTGCGAGAACCTGCACGTCCTGTAAAACCCGAGGGCCGTCTCGATCCAGAATGATCTGGAGCAGCGGAGTCGCGGCAGCAGACCTCCATTGAAGCGTCTCGCGCTTCGGAGCAGTCTTCAGATACGGGGGTCAACGAGGTGACTCTCGTCGGGGAAGAGGCCAAGTATATCGAACGCTTCATACCGCTCTCAACTTCGCGGGAGAAGAGGAGGCACGTGCGTATCGCTTTGTAATGAAGTAGCGACCTACCCGGCCGCGTTTCTCGACGTCGTGCGTTGTTAGCTCTCTGTGGACGAGGGAATTTTTTTTCTATCTTCGACGAGGCACGCAGCGCCCGATTAATCGATGCATAAATCTTTTTTTTTTTATTTCGCTCTCGAAACCTCGAACAATACATTCCGATCTTAGCTTATTTCCCCGTTGTACGCCGATTTTTCAATCACCTACCGATTAATGCGCTGTGAAAAATTGGAGTCGTCAAGTGAGCGAGTTTCTTTCGTGATCTAATCACATGTTTTAGAGAGATTGATCGTTGGACTTTTCATAGCTTCTATCAATTCCGACCGTGAGTGATAAAATGTTTTTAATCCCGAGGTATACAATCTTCGTGATTACCGTAAAACGTAAATATAGGCCACAGAGGATTGACTTGGCGCGTATCTTACGAGGAGCG
This sequence comes from Vollenhovia emeryi, assembly GCF_000949405.1. Lineage (NCBI taxonomy): Eukaryota > Metazoa > Arthropoda > Insecta > Hymenoptera > Formicidae > Vollenhovia > Vollenhovia emeryi. Next base: position 2,146,525 of record NW_011967236.1, on the reverse strand, counting down.
TAGGCGTCGTTAACGCGAAGAATACGTTCGCGCCCGAAGAAGTCGTAAAATACAATGCCTGTGAGGTGAAACGCGACACCGAAGGCAGCAATCAGCGTAGATTACTACAGGCGAGCTCGTTATCGCGCGTAACCGAGACCCGTTAGGAGAAAGGAAATCGCATCGATCTTCAACACGTCGAACTTAAGGGTCAGAGCACAAAGCAACGTAATAGCTTACAACAAAGACGCAAGCGTAAACGTAGCTGGCGCGCAAGCTTCGGCGTAAATGTGACTTCATATGTAATTGGAGGTAAGTGCGACACACGCCAAAGCTTGTGCGCTAATCTACGGTTTACGCTTACGTCTTTGCCGTAAGCTATCACGTTGCTTTGTGCTCTGACCCTAATGTCCACAATGAGAGTCGCAGAGTCGCAGTCGTAAGAATAATCGACTGTACTTGGTCAATTCAGTCAGGCACATAAGAATTAACCAATCACCGTCGACTATTCTTACGACTGCGACTTTACGACTTCTACGTAGACGAGACTTAACACTCCGCTGGACCACAGTTTCGTTGTCGCCGCGTAAAAGTGCGAGCGACGAAAAGGCGCTCCGCGAGCAGGGGCGGTCTGCTCTAAAAGGGCAAATAGGCGTAGAGGAGCGTAAATATACGCGCCTGCACGTTCTACCGCTCTGCAGTTTTCGCAGTAACAAAACGCGCGCGCGATTATATTTACATCGATGTTTTACATTTCAATTTTGTACGAAATGGAGCTTTCCATCGGACCGAAGCAGGAATCGGCGATCTTCAACTGCGCTTCAGCGAGTGGATGGCTTGTTGACCCTTTCGCGCTCAGCAATTTTGACTAAAATCTCGTACATACCGGATTCCGAGATAGATAGCAATACGGGCAGAGTGATAGCTTTCCATTGCGGTTCCTCTAGTATCCGTTGAAGCAGCGATTCTCAAATCTTTTTCACTGATAACACGGTGATCGATTTTACGCGAGGAATTACGCGTTCAACGTTTGGCGAATAACTCGACATAATTTATATATTGTAATATGTGTTGAAATAAATTTAATTTACGCTAAACAAACGTGGGAGAAAGATCGAGACAAGGGGTGGAATAAAAATTTAAGATCTCCCTTTGAGACAAGGATATGATTTTAATTCACTTTTAAATGAATTAAAGTAGAAACGTTGTGGACTGACTGTAGGATAATTTATATCATTCGCGTTTGTCACTGGAGTATATGTAAAATTTCGTAACATTTTATTCGTAGACATTTAATTATACGAATTAAATCTGTTTAGTGACACATTAGAGTTAAAAATATAGCGAACTTCTCGCTCTTGTCGTCTGTATTACTAAATTATTAGTAAATTATCGGCGTCGAAATATTTAAGAATGGCATGAAAACCAATTTATCGGTTTAACAATCACTACATTTAAACAATATAGTTATAATTAATGGAATATTGTGGTTCTATCAGAATTTCCATTCAAGTTTAAAACGTAATCTTTTGGTGTAACTGCTTTGTATTTATTAGAGGCAATTTTATTTAATTCCAAAAGCTGAAGCACCTGCAACTTTCCTTTATCGGCTAACAACCGGCAGCCATAAAAGAAAAATGGAACATATCTCGCTACTGTCATATTTGGGTCAAAAGAACTAGCGTAACATCGAACGAGCGCGAGCCCAAGCAGAACTGCAGATCCGGAACGACTTGTTTCTAATAAACGGATCGCCATAAATCGTTATTAAGGAATGAGATCACATGCAACGAATAGCATAAGTTGACGATCTACGGCCGAGAATCTTTTAGCCTTCCAGCAGTTGCGTATCGGTTAACGACGAACGAGAATACCTTGTGTTTATATTGATAACAAACGCGAGCAATTTCCTTCATCCGAAAACGTTTACTTTGTATAATTGGGCATTATATTCTCATTAGATAAGAATCGCGTATCGTCACCCGGCTCGTTGCACGATCAGCCGCGAAGTTGCGGAAATGCGCAACTGTCGGCAAGTTAAACGTATGCAACGTATGCGTCGTGAAATACGCGAGGTCGCAGAAGATAAGTGGGTCGCCTCCCCGGCCACCGCGACTGCCGTTCTCTGAATTAAAGGGTTCTGGTACCAGCAGCGAAACGCAGCATAACACGACGCCAGCAGGCGAATCAAATCGCCGCCGCAAAAGGTCGCCCCGTGCGACAAGTAATTAATTCCCTAACGATCTCGATACCGGCGATCGATCGACGTCCCAGCTCGGAGCGTTAACACCGGGAGAGGATCGACCTACGTTGAATTCGCGCTCGTCAACGAGAAAGAGGAGAGATCTCTCCGACGGAGGACTTGCCGCGCGTATATACGAGTTTCCACTCTCGCGCCGGATATATGCAAGTAACATTGTACGCACAGGCGACGTTGTATTTTTCAATCACTGATATAGCACGCAGATTACGACGAAAGTTGGACTTTTCTTTTTCAGGGCACTTTTTTTACGGACACTTTGAACTTGAAGCGGCTCTTTTCTCAATATCCATGCTGTATTCCCGACTTGTATTCACGCGCGACGTTTCAGCTTTCTCAGCCTTTTGCGCGTCTCGGTAAACAAGGTGCAAAGTGAATTTTAGATAACGTAATCTCATCTTAAATTCATTACCCAGGAATTAGACTCCGTGACTGCTGTTAGGGCTGTTACAGGTGTAGGCGTGATAAAAAAAACAAACGATTTTGATATTATATCATATGACCACAGTAATGCTAATGTCCCAGCGTGAAATAGAACGTAATACTGTGCGTTTTTCAACTTGACTTTTCTACATCCACGGGCGAATACGCGCGACGCGTATGCGGGATACGCGAGAGACACTCTGCTAGATGATATAGATATTAATTCTTTCCGCATTCCGCGTAAATCCTCTGGCGTCGTGCCTGCCTGTCGTTGCCCACTTCAATTAGCGAAATTATACGGGGATACGCTAAGGTGCGCCTGCAGAGCCACCGCGCTGCATGTTCGCTACGTAGTTCGCTGCGACATGGAATATTTTCGCGTTGGAATTTTTTCGCAACTGTTCGCAACTATATTATATTCGTTTCGCAACATTTGATGATCTCGCCGCGCACTGCACACGCGCGTACACGTCCGCGTGTGCACTTGGTTCTTTCATTTACAATACGTTACTTTAAATCAGATGTCTCTCACCTGTGTCTTCTACTCTATCTCTTTACCTCCCCTTTGAGTTTATGGACGCCATACAAACGTACGCACTTGCATTCGTGGGCAATAAAAAAGCAGCTCGAGAACTCTGTCTCCTCCCCCCCTCCAAAAAAAAACCGTGACACACACACTTTGTGGAAAAATGGAAAGAAGTGACGATTATTAAATTTGCTTGCTGTCTTGAATTTCTCACTGGAGAAATCGAATGATACAATACTGAGAAATACATAGTTTCAATTCGGATTGTCCGCAAGACATAACTCGAATTGTGTTATTACAAGCGATGCGAAACAACGGATTTACCCGTGTCTTTAATTGAGTAAAGAGGTTACGTGTTACAACTTCTATCGAGTCTGTGCTTGTTTAGCTCCCACGAAGTTTCCTTTTTACGATACAAGTATAAAGTGCAATAATATGGAACATGTTCTTTCGACGTATTTCTCTTTCTAGAACTTTTAAATTAATTACGTCGCAGTCCTCCACGTAATATAATCCTGTTTAATATCATTAATGGTGACATTTCTTTTGCGGTAACTAAATACAGGTACGACCGCTGAAAATTATATGCGTTTCCATATCGTGGAGTTCCGGAATAACAAACTACTAATTAATGTAACTGGAGACGCATGACAAAGTAAACTGCGTAATTGTGTAGACCAGTGATTTGGCGATTTATGTGCTACAAAATTTTAATATTGTTTTTTCTTTAATGAAAAAAATGTCATAAACACATTTGATATTATCAATTGATTTCCTTTTTTATTTGGCCGATCCTTTTCTTCCGACGTAGTCCAAAAAAATGTTTAGAATTCAAAAAATAAATATCAAGTATTTTAATGTATTTATCACATTTGTTATTGATATTACAATCTCATTTATTTTTATTTAATATACAGTATTTGCTCGCTAATATTATACATTTATTACACCCTGAATATTTAATCGCGTACGCAGTTTTTAAATTATTATTTTAATATACGTATACGGAAATTGCTTTTTCAAAAATTTTGTTTTAAATTCTTTTGTTGAAAGAAAATGGAATTGGAAATGGACTTTTACGATTTTTTTTAACGGGAAACTTGATTTCTGTAAAAAATGTTTCTTTGAATTTCTCTTTTCTCTCTCCCTTTCCTCCTATTCTTCTCTCCCCCCCTGTTTTTCTATCGTTCTGCAGTAAAATATGAAGTTTTAAACTGTATTTAGCATCTCATAAAATTGGAAGCTATTGCTGTTATTATCGATATGTATTTATTCGTGGAAAAGTGAATCGAACGTTTGCGGGAAACAGTTGCGAGAAATTCGTACGTTTCAAACTTTTGCTCTATTTTCCGGCTTAGCCGTCGCGAAGCTGTCGCTTTGGAAAGTAATGACTTTTCACGGTACCTGGGCTTTTTTCGATGCGATGAACGAAGTGAAATTGCATCGGCGTGTGTCAATGAATGATAATGTAAATTTAAGATAAAAATTGACGCGACGGCGCATTCGTCGTCGCGTCCGGCACGAAACTTTAAACGTTTCTTGTATTCGAAATACGTTATTGCGGAAGCAATTTTTACACGAGTCTATCTGACCATATCCGAACGAACAAAAGAGTCGGTCGCGCCCGATCGACGGCCGAAAAGAAAATCATTGTTCACGTCGCCGTTGCGGCGACAGCGGGGAATTCGGGGCCAATTTGTCGATCGTCTTTGTTCCCTCGCTGACTGGCAGACGGTCGTTTGTAACTTTTGACACGCAAAACTCGCGAAATAACTTTCTTGCCCGTGGTGTTACGTACATAATTTCTGCGGCGTTATTGTGAACTGAATACAAAACGTGCGTTTCTCCGCATATTAAAGAAGGAGTCGACAATGGGAGACAGGCTCGCAAAAAAAAATGGTCCAAGTAACGCTTATCTGATATGAAGAAACCGGAATTTATATTATAGTTGCGCGTGTATCGATAAACGGCAGCGCGCTCTCGACACGCCAGTCATTTAAAAATAATGATATGTAGTTTTTTAAAACACACAATCTGATATCTCGTCCAACACACGTCCCTCGATACTTTTACTTGAGCTTAACAATTAACACTGCAACTTCAATTGACTTTGCACTCTTCAACCAAAGAGTGCGAGCATTTTTTTACTAATGTATCTTACTAACAAAACGATATTGGCGAAACGAACGATATGAGATCATTAAGAATTGTGTGAACAGATTACTTGAAAAGGATCCAAATCTGGAACCGAAACGTCCCGGATTTGAACCCTTTTTTTTAAATAAAAGCATTGGCCAGTGTAGGCCGTTTTCAAAAACTGCATACCGTTGGTTTTAAACTACTGGCGATATTAGATCTATTTGTGAGCCATTAAAAATTATTGTAAAAGTAACGTGGTTTCTACAGATTATGTCTTCCATCGATTATCAGTCAAAATATACTGACGAGCAGCTACGCGTAGTGCGAGGAGACGCAAAGTGCGGCGCGGCGATAATATCGGGAGAAACGAGTCGGATAATGATAAAAGTTTAAGCCAATGACGCGGTTAAAAGGATTGCCTTCTTGTTAAAAGGATCGCGAACTTTCGGCGATGGGGACGTGATAGCGTTATCGCGCCTCGGCTTCTCGGCAATTTAGCGGCCACGGTAATGCTGTACCGAGGCGACGGGTTTAAGGCGGGTTAATAATTTAATACGAGCGCGTTATCTCGCGTGACTCGCGCACAGTTCATAATAGCGTAATATATTGCTGCTCGTAATATCGCACTCGGGTCCTCCTCGAGAATCGTCGCGGCGCGGAGGAATCGATAGCGCGCTTATATTCGCTTTCCTACCGACGCGGCCCATTGTTCGCGACACCGAAGCGAATTCGAGCGGCGATCGATGACTTTGTATCATCTCGGCCGCACGAGTACGTCGGTTTCCCATCGTTTTTTTCCACGGCTGCGTCACGGGAGGCCGGCTTTGTTTCGATAATGGGATCTTTTCGGCTTGTAATCGTAATTGCGAGTCGCGTGTAACCGCAATCTCTCCCGGAGACTCGCTCCGATCATTAGCGAGCGTTTACCGCGCGTTGTGCAACGTCGTTTGGCGCATATTTTTTGCTTCGATAATATATTTTTTGTTGGCAAAAAAACACACACACACACACACAAGTAACGCGACGCTATTGAAAAAATATTTATCACGAGCGTTGGCAGAACACGTTAAAATATCGTGTAAAAATATATTTGAAACGCAGGAGACTGTTAAAAATATGGACCAAAGTACAAATTGCTTTGAGCAATTTGATGCGGTATAAAATAAAGAATATTATTCTGTATTTTTCGGGAGCCGAGTATCGATGTCAAGTGCACGCACTTGAAGTGTCGCATCGCTCTAGACGTGCGCTTTGTATATTATTGCGGGTATAAAGAATATACGGCGAATCTTTTAAACTGTGCTCGTTGGCATTTCACGCGTCACATTCCTCTGCCTTCCTCGTTTCAAAATGCAAATACCGGGATTTCACACTCCGACCGACGTTGCACGTTGCTTGTTCAATCGCACGCTGACCTTAATCCCTTAACGTCAGTGTCCTTTCGCCGATACCCAGGGTAGCGGCGTATAAAACGCTTGTTATCTATACCAACAGGAACAAAATGTACAGGGTGTTACAGCAACATACAGGTCAGCACGACGGGTTGCCATTTGTGCAGACGCGCACGGTCGTTCATTACTGCGTTATAAATTGTCGCGAGAGCAGGGTTGGGAAGTGACTCGTTACTTGTAACGAAGTTACAGTTACTTCTTTTTTTTTTGGCAACTCCAACTTAACTCCGTCACTTTCTTTCCAGCTGCAACTGCAACTTAACTCAGTTACATTTTTTCGACAACTAGCAACTAATTGATAGAGGTGTGACATTTTGATGTTATCTCTATACGCAAAATATCGCAAAATGCCCCGGGAACGTTTTTAATGTCATTTCTTTACATTTTCGGAGTCCCCGACTTCGTTTTAACGCGTTTTTAAAACGCAAAATAACACAAAATGATCCTCAACACGCAAAATAGCGTCCAAATAACGTTAAAAATCGCAATTGTCCTTAGTAAACGTTTCTAACGTCAATGTTGTATCCTAAATCAAAGAGATTTATGTCTGAGACAATTCAATTGCAGAGTTGATACCCTTCATTTTTATTGCAAGGCAGTAACTGCAAAGTAACGATTCGTTACTTTTTGAGTAACTGTAACTAGTTAAACTTTTAGCGAAAAAAATTGCAACTGATACTTTTATGAAGTAACTTACCCAACCCTGCGCGAGAGTAGCGTCAACTGTTTTCTTTCTAATACGCCAATTCATAACGCGGTTATGAATGACCATGCGCGCCTGCCCTAACAGGCAACCCGTCATACTGACCTCTACGCCGCTGCAACAACCCCGTACAAGTAGCTCGTACGAGCGCGATGACGGATTCCAGTTGGAGCGTTGTAAGAAGCGCTACAACCGGCGTTGACACTTTTCGTAGCGTATTCCGATAGAATTCTAATCAACCGAGGCACTTCCGGCGAATTCGCGACGGCAGACTCTTCGTCTTACTTCCATCCCTCCCCGGCGAAATCTCGCGTTCGGATTCTCGGATCCCCGCGGAAATGAGGCGTCGCTGCACCAGCGGCAATTAAGATTCGCCGGGGTCGGCGCGACGTCTCTCTCTCTCTCTCTCTCTCTATCAATTTCAATTCACGACGTGGCCGAGTGGCCGCCGCGCTTATCCGTAACAACGAAAATGCGACGCGAGGTGCATCCCGCCGCGGGCGTAGCGCGCGGCGAGGCTAAACTACCCTGTCGAAGGTAACACCGGTTCCAATTTCCGCGCACCGGCGACGCATTTACGTAGCTTACGTGTAGCGTGCGTGCAATTTACGATTGATACACGATAGCTCGTTAGCAAACTCCGATTGTCGATTTAGGGCGTACGTATACACTTCTCTCTCTCTCTCTCTCTCTCTCTCTTTCTCCCTCCACCCCTTTCTCTATCTATCTGTCTATCTCTGGCTTTCTCACTCTCCCTGTCGGGCAGCCAAGAGAGGAGAACCGCGGCACGTTACCCGTAACTATTGATTGCCGTTTGCCATTGGGATATTGTCGCTTTGTATCAGGAGACGGTGAGTGGATCAAGTAGCATGTATACCTTATTAATTCGAAGCCCCGCGCACAGGGAAAGCGCACGCGATATTTATTTTTATAAACGCTATATATGTGCACGTATACGTACGCACACGCACACGTACACTTTCTTCCTACGCCACGTCGCGTTATCTTGATGTCTGTTCGCGTTTATTCACGTCAGTTGCTTTATATTCCATTTGCATAGCCCGAGTCCATGCGCGTAACTCGCGATTTATCGTCGCTTTTCCACGATGAACGCGCGATAAATAGCCATCTCCAGCTTGAGAAAACGAAAGTACGAAAGAAAGTTTTTCCTCGGCCCGAGAATAGCTCGCGTTTGCCGCTATTTGCATTTAAAATTACTCGATCGGGTTGCAAGTACGCGCGGTTGTACGCGAAGGGCTTTGCTCGAGACTCGCACGAATTTCTATTTTTGTTTTATCTTTCTTTTTACGTGGCTCGCTTATGCGATAACCGTTTGAACAACTGCTCCGGCGAATGCAGCGAGGACTCGTTACATGTATCCGCGGGAGGATATTCGAATGGCGCGATGCGGATTTCAAGTCTCGCTCGATCGCTCGGAGCACGATCGACGGATAAATCAATGTCGGCTTCTAGATCGCAATTCGATAAAACGAAATTTCTATTGACCGCAAAGCGTGGCGCGGGATAACTCGAGGAGCGTCGGGGAAGACTTGTCGTCGGAACGGATTTCAAAGCGCGGATTTGCGGCCTTTCGCGCACCATCCGCGACTGCGTATGGGGGATCAATGCATCGGTGGGTACGTATTGTCCCCGTCGGACGAAACTATCGACAACTTGCGAGCGGAAATGCCAGTCGCAATTACTGTCATACTAGATTACTAATTGGTGTCGGTGTTAAGCCCGACGGCTTCACGTTTAACGTCGCCATTATTTTAGGTGGCTTCGAAACGACGGCCGTTTTTTCGCTGCCGGACTCGTACGCGTTTATGCTAAAAGTACACGTCTAAACGAGATAACGGGGACACTCGTGGTAAGTAAATTCTCGAAGGCAATCTTGTGGCTGTCTAACGTTTGCTAATGTTCGCGCGGTCGGCGGGAACACGCGAAGCAATAATAATATAACGTACGAAATTTGCGCGGCGGTATTTCGGCGATTAAATGGGGAGGGGGGGAGCGACGGGAGGGGAAAGGTGAAAGGGAACACGGTGATAAAGGAGATAATTAAAGAGCACATATGTGAGAGAAGTGCCGAAGCGATTTAACGGGTAAAATTCGGTAAATGCGTATCGCTCGACTCTGACTCCTATCAATGGCGATTAATCTACGTGATATTACGAGTGCTTCGGAGTGAAACGTGGATTGCGTATCACTGCGTATATTACTGTGAATATGTGATTTTTCGAGCCCGTCTCAATATGCGGCTACACGAGAGAAAGGGAGGTTTTAAACGATGCAAATTTTGTGTGTGTTTTTTTTAAATTTACAACGTATTCGCACAGCGAGAGCCGAGGAGTTGAGAAATTCCCGAAGTAATTTCTGTCTTGCGCGCGTTAAAGAACACCTTGTACCGATAGGTGCTAATTGTAAGTAAGCAGTACTTAAACACGTGTTTTTTCCCCCCACCCGATACTCTTGGTTTAAGGGGACGGAACGATCCGCCGTTGAAAACCGCCGAGAAAAAAAAAAGAAGAAATATCTCACTTTTGTGAAAGAAAAATTGCGCAATTGTCAGAGCTTTATGCGCCGATTTGCGCGGGGCTTTACGAGTACATAAGTAGAACACGTACTAACGAATTAAGCGATTAATCGATTAACATGTCCAAAAAATGTGCGTACGACTGACCGTTGAGCGTCTACCTTGGGTACTCGCTGGGATTTCGGATGCTCGATTATCACCGCCGTAAACGAACGATCCGCGCGATCGTCGTCGTTAAATTACCGGTAATAATCGTCGTGTAATGATTTCGCAATCAGCGATGCACCGTCGCGATGCCCGCAGTGTCAACACGCCCGCATGCGTGTTACGTCAGCTTTTGTTTTATCGCTATCGCGCGCGATGCACGATAATACGAGGAAATATAGCGTTAACAGCATTTTCACGATGAAAGAGCGGCCTGGATCACTCCGAGGAAACAATCGACGAGCTTTAAAAAAAAAAAGTGAAAAACAGCGAGTACATTCGCAAACTAGATAAATATAAAATTACTGAATCTACATTCAGTTCCAATAGAATTCAAAAGTTAAATACGAAACATAACAAAGCAAACAGCCCTTTTTGCCATATATTATTTTATCAAATATGAAGTCATTGGATTTAGCGAGGGCAAAACACGTTCGATTCTTCGTGAAATAAAATTTTTTACGTGTTTTCGTTTACAGACGCGTAGGCGTGTTTAATTAACGAAACTATTTCGTTATCCCGCACCCGTTCCCTTGCGTATTTTGCACCGGCGCGAAGACGGAATTGGCGAAAATGCACGGCACCCAAACCCGTGCGTTTTCGTTTTGTCTAAATCAGACTTCGTCTTAGGGAACCCGTATCGATTCAGACTGTTTCAATTGAGAGCGCGGAACAATAACGCTGAACAATAACGCGTGGAGTGCACGTATCGAAATGTGCCATCTCGAAGCAATTTTCAGTCGGTATTCTACAAATTCGAACGGAGATTTGATCGCAGGGGAGCGTGATAGAAGTTTTATAAGAGATGCGATTGCCCCGTGAATTATAAATAAGCAACAGCTCTTAAGCTCGTAAGGAACGCTCGCCCGTGGGGGATACAAATATCGGGAGAAAGTCCCGTCGCCACCAACCCTCGTTTCTTCGGCGCTCGTTATCCTCAGGTCGTTAAATAACAGTGCCATTTATGTATTTTAACCCTTTCCTTCCCACGGTCGTTCATTAGAAGCGAGCACGTAGCAAAAACCGTTAAAATGTCCTTATTTCACGAGAGTTTCGCCAATATCTAGTTGTCATAAATTCGATATATTAAATATAAAATTTACAATTATTTTCAATATTATTTTACGCGTGGACGCAAAGAAATTTTAGAATTTATCGAGCAGATCCGTTTTACGAATTGGAATAACGCTCTGATGCAATATACATATATCGATAAAATAACTAAAAAAATTATCATCGTGTGTATTGCTTCTCCTAACTAAAATACAACACGAACTAAGACGCGAAATAAAAATTTTTATGTACGAACGTTTACGGAAACTTCACTTATAAACATCAGTGATTTTTATTGACTGTATCTGGCAACTTTTAATAATACAGAAAATTTATTGCGAAAAATGTGCATTATTAAAATTGCCAGATGCAGTCAATAAAAATCACTGACGTTGTTAATTACTGCTGGCGAGTTTGTGGAAATTACTTGAACGCGTCTTCAAGCAGCGACGTTAGGACCGCAAGATTTTCTGTATTTGCATTGCTACTAATGAAAGGCGAAGCTTTTATTCCAGTCGAGCGTGAAAGAGCCGATGTAATCAATACTATTATACTAATGTCACTGCAATTAATGGGTGACAGCGCGCGTGTAAAATAATTTCAGTATTGGCAACAGACATTTAGGAGATAACGACGCGTTTGGGAAACGAGGCAGACTTGACGAGATAATTGCAAATGATTTTCCGTCCATCTAGCGTGCGATTTTAACGAGGACGATCACGTTCCAGCGAAATTGTGCACGAGCATCGTGCGTGCTCGATACATCCCTTTTATCGACTCCCACCAAAGGATATCCCGGCAAAGTGCCGCGCACCAAGGTACGACGATAAAAAAAAAGAAACACAATTGCCATGCACGATGGCCCTTGCATCTCGACGTCGTTCCAGGCGCCTCTTTATTTCGGACAATAATTACTTAACGTAGAGGTAACGATAGTTTATCAATCGAGGGCGAGCAGCCCTCCCGTTCTTCCCTTCGGATTTTCTTAGTAACGTCGCGGAAAGTGAGTCAATTGAATCTGATATGACTTTTCTATATACTTGCCAAAAATCTCTCGAGTGTTTATTACATGGCTTAGCAATACACACCACGAATGATACTGTCGATCACTTCTGAAGGAAATACGTCTACTAACCAGTCAATAATTTGAATGCTGTAAAACGTTTTTCCCAGGACGCAATGAGAGATGATCGGCCTTGTACAGATATTGCAGCTCGGTTGCATTTTTGATAATACTCTAAAGTGGTTTGTTACATGCACATTACTTCCGTTCGACAACGTTACGTAAAATTATTTCACGCTTTATAAAGGATATCAAGATGGTAGTGTCGCGATAACTTAGTTTGAAATATTAAGTAGATCGCAACGCACCGATCTACGATTACACTCATTGAGGATTGACGTGTTTTTGGTACGTTTGAAATTTGGTACAGCCAAATACTTATCCGTGCTACGCATATTTTGCTCTTCATCAATTAATATCAATCGTGAGATACTCTTTGCAGCCACGAGCCGTATTTTGCGGCACGCTATGGAAACTCTCATTAATCCGGATGATAATAAAGAATTATCCGTTGTGTGTGTCTAATCGTATTAGGATAAATACTATAATTATCCGTAACGAATGAAAATACCGATAAGTGTTTTAACCGTAACGCACAATTATTTACAATTGCCGGCAAGTGGATATGAATAACACCGCTTTCGTTCTGCGTAACCGCGTAATCGAAACAAAATTTCCGATCGCCCGAAATTGGCGCGGTTCCGCGTTTCGCAAAGTCCGAGATGAAATCGCAGCCGGCGGCGGACGATTGAAGGCGCAAGGGACGTCTCGCGCGTGCACGAATTATCTACATATAGATTTAGGTTTAGGAAAACGCTGATTACGCCAGGTACGCCGTGTGCTGATACGCGGTGCGTACCGGCGCACTGACGAACATATTGCGGACCATAGCCTAGCGATTAGGCGATTTCACAAATCGATGTTATATATCTGTACCTGTACACGTAAGAAGTGGGGAGAAAAATAGAAAAAAAGAAGAAAAAAAATAAGAGTAACGCGACACCCGACCCCGGGGTTCGGCCGAGAACTTTCTTGTCTCTTTCCATGAATGTATCGTACTTGTACCAATGTCCCGACACCACATAGCGATTTAAATAGCGAATTTAACTAATATAATACACCGATCAAGCGGGAGTACGACGTATTCCGTTAATTTTCGCTTGAGGCAAACGGTTTCCAAAGCTCCAGCGCCGTTCCTTGCACACGTACACGTATACACACGCAGGAAGAAAACGTTTGCGAATTTTTCTACGGACCTTCCATGAATTTTTCCACACCAAGGAATTGCATTCTCCCTTTCTGTGCGATAATTTCTGCAAATATTTATCACAGCACTTATTCCATTCGACCAAACATGGCGATCGTTGCTCGGGAATTGTCTGGCTTTTGCGCCACGGAAGCGAAATGCCGGCCTTTGGAAAACGCTGCCTTAAGACGGCTTTTAGAGCGTGCGACTACAAGGGACTATTCCGTTCCAGAAAGTTTTCGGGATCGATAAAGTACCATCGACGTGCCGACCCGTCCTTCTCGTGATTCACTTTTGGGAACGATTCGTGGACATATTGCCTTGTCGTATTAATGATAAGTACGTGAGAAAACATTTCGAGCGACGTAAAGCGAATTATAAGAGCGCCGAACCTCACGACCAAGTTATGATATCGTGCGAATAAACGTCGAGAGAATTAATCGCGTGCGAATTAATAGATGTCCAAGTATCGTGAAATACCCTCCCCGTTTAATGTTCAACGTTTAAGACGCCGTGTGTAATTATACAGGGTGTACTAAAACCACCGGATATCCTTTTAATCGCAGATTTCTTAGAAAATTTCAAGAGGAAAATTCTAATAAAAAAATGTCGAGGCTATGATAGTTTTTAAATAATAAGCGATTATATTTCACGAATGACAGGTCTGAGATTTCGCGCGCTCAGGCACGGCGACATGACGAGTGATAAAAGTGTTCCTATGTGTTTCGCGAGCGAGCGAGAACCAAAGTCACCGTTTAACGGGACAGAAAATATTTGGGAAGACGATGATCCGGTTAATTTAAAAACTTGAGGATAAAGAGAGGCAGGAGACTAGATTGAATCTAACTGAAAATTCAAAGTTCACTCAGAATATCGGAGATCGAAGGATATCAGTCTGATCAAGATGCTCATCATAGTGAACCCCTCCCTTTTATTATTAAGACGTTACACAAAGTTAACAAAAGAAATGGTTAAAGATAACAAGAGGAACAATTAATTCGAGAATGAATCGTTAAGTCTGTTGTGAAAGTTGTCACTATGCTAAAAAGGGCGATATTCGTAGGAACATTTTTATCACTTGTCGTGTCGCCGTACCTGAGCGCGCGAAATCGCAGGCCTGTCATTTGTGAAGTGTAATCGCTTATTATTTAAAAACTATTATAGCCTCGACATTTTTGTATTAGAATTTTTGTCTTGAAAATTTCTATAGAATTTATGATTAAAAGGATATCCGGTGGTTTTAGTACACCCTGTATACATATATGTAATATATAAAAAAAATTTTCATGAAGAAAATCAAAAGTAGCAAGTAACACGTGATAAATAAATTAAGGGCGGTTTGGTTAAAGTTGTCGAATTTTACAAGAAGCACACTGTTATGTCCAAAAGTTACATACTCCCGCGTACGTTAAAAAGACTCGTTCATTTATCTTTTCCTTCTTCTCACGGAAAATACACCGACATTTGTAATATATTTTTCACCAAAGCGATTGTAAGATTTATTTGCGAAAGAAGAGCTTTTCCCAGTTAAGAGAAATCCTATTGAGAGCTGTGTTTATTATCACCGTTCAAGTTGATTAAGACAAGACAACCTCTTAGCTCGCAGCAGTTCTTCCTTTCGCGTTCAAATCTCCGCCTTCGGACAAACGGAAATTTCGCCATGCGTACGCCACGTGCGTTTTAGGTATAAACGTTTCTAACATAACTTACCTAAGTATAATTCCTTCTCGTGCGCATCCGGTCTCGAAATGTCCACGAATCGTCGGCGCATCCGGATGCTCCGTTGCGACCAGTCGTCCTTCCCGTCGCTCGCGTCGAAACGACGGATCGAATTTCCTGCCTGCGAAGAACGCACAAAACGCTCATGAGATATTGCACGGAGGGGGCGATTTTGTCCGTTCGACGGCAGAGGGGAGGGGAACAGGGACGAGAAAATTGTTCCGACGGTGCTCCGCCATTGCGAGTGCGGGAAAATGCGGAAAAAAAAAGTTCAACTTTTGGACACCAAGTGGAGGACATCCACGTGATTCCATTGACGACGAGGGGTAATTCGACGTGTTAGTTTCTTACGATGTTTTTATCCCGTGTATTAGATCTTTATATATACGTATATAATAAAATAGACACGTACACGTACACACACGGACACACGTACACACGGAGACGCAAAACGTACGCAGGACACGAGCTACGCCCCCCCGTATAGCGTGTAATAACGTGACGTATTTATGTGAATTTTGTCATTTTACTAAGAGCGAGTGTATTTGCCGTACAATTAAAGAGGAAGAGTACCCAAACTTATTATTAATGCCGCATATTATACATCTTAGCTCTCCCGCGCATGGCGTTTTATTTCACGAGATACCGAACTTTTTCAGATTATCACGACCCAGTAAAGAATGTAACTGTAAAGTGTAATCAATAAAGAATTTTGCCTAATAATCCGAGTGTTCCTGACCCGGCGCTGCCCGCAATATCGATCCTCCCCGGCCCCTCGATGGCCGTCTCCGGCTGCTAATTTGCGGCGAAAGCGCGAGCAGGAAGTGTATTTCGTTTCTATCGATTTCTTTTCGACATTACGCCCTAAAAATTATTACGATCGCAGCGAAACACGGCGCGGAGGATCAGCCGTCGATCTGACCCACCGAGCACCAACTAATGGTTATATAACATCATATTATAATATTTCCTGCTCAACAGTAAACTGTTATGCACTGTAAAAGGAGAATGTAAAATTACATACGTAACAAGTGCAGTGATTACACTATTAATAACGGAAATATATAAATTTATGTACTTAAAAAAAAGTTCTTTTACTCTTTGTTGTGTAAATATTTGTTTATACACGATAAAAAGTTGCAAAAAAAATTTTAATTTACACAATTAAAAGCAAGCAGTTTACTTATTATACGAGGTAATAATTTTACCTACAAGGAATAAATTTACTGACGTATGTAAATATACACCTTTAACAGATGGTCCCAACATTACCCCACTATAATAATTGTAATTTTACACGTAGTTCTTTTACAGTGTGTACCATATAAATATACTGCAATTAAATATACAACATGGGTATGCAACGTGTGTTGTACTTATTATATAATGTTGAGAGGAAATTTTAATATTGATATTACGTAACTGCCATTTGGTGGGGACAGATCTAACATATGCCGGCTAAGGCTTCGTCGTGAAAAATACGAAAGAAAATACGGATTTAATGTCTATCACCGGTTGCAATAAATATCATTTAATGTAAAAAGAAAAAGGAATGGTATTCAGAAAAACGTTGTACGTTTCCTAGAGTTGTGAGGACAAGCGACGGAAAATCCGAGAAAGAATTCTTTTCCGATTCCCAAAATTACGAAATAAATTCTTCTTCCAGCCCACTTCTGTTTTAAAAAACATTCTTTGCAATCGAGGAAGAATTCGTGGCTTTTATTGCGCCACCGGTTCTGACGTCTTTTATTCGGATACAAGGAAGAATTCTTCGCATTCGGAGCAACTTTAATTTACTCCCACAACAGGTCAAAAGGTACTTTCATGAAATCCCCTTTGTGCCGCCGGAAAAGAATTCCTTTCGAGTGGATTACGCTTATTAATAAAGAATTTAGAAAAACGAATGCTTCCTGAGTTTCTAACGATCACCTGTGCTATTTGGGGACACGCGCAGGGACTCGACGGGATCAATTTCCCTCGTTTTTCCGCTTTGCTTTTCAATCTCGTTGTTGCTTGTTATCGCTGATCAAGTGTAAAGCTCGATTAAAGCGCGCAACTTTACCAACGTCCACTCGGAAATATTGCTCTCGGCAATAACAAATAATACAAACGCAGCGCAAAGAGAAACAATGTGAGACCGGCGGCAGAGAACGATCCGTAAACGTTTAAGATTGTCTTAGTCGCAGACGCAAGGCAACCCAGCGAGGAACGACTCGTCGATTGATGTCGAGACGACGTCGACGTCGACACCGTCCAATTGACGTCGGATCGACGTCGAATTTGACGTCGACGTCGTTTCGACAAATTATTTCTCCCTGGAAAGAGAAACAGGTGAGTCGTGAAAGGCTAATGTATATGACTTACGTTTTTCTCTGCCTTGCCTTACGTCTACGACTAACCCCAGCAGTACAATATATTGGCGCGGTATTAGGAAATAATGTAAATCTAATATTCCCAATATCGGTCCAATATTGTAAGATGGGCGCCTTTTCTTATTTAGCCAATATTGGTCCGCCATTGTTATCGCATTGTTAAATATTGGCCAATGCACTTCCAATATGAATCTAACATTATATAATTATTGTCGTGCAATATTCACATTTATTCCATGGCCAATATTGGCTTTACGTTGGACAATATCGGCCAATGCATTTCTAATATAACTAATATTTACCCAATGTTTAGCCAGTGCACTGTGCTACCAGGGAAGACAGTCTTAGGGTCAGAATACAAAGCAACGTAATAGCTTACGACCAAGGCGTAGGCGTAAACGTGGATCGCGCACAAGCTGCGGCGTAAAAGTAACGTCGTACGTAAGTGGAGGGTAAGTACGACATACGCCAAAGCTTGTGCGCTATCTACGTTCACGATTACGTCCTTGTCGTAAGCTGTTACGTTTCTTTGTGCGCTGACCCTCGGGCCCGTTGTACAATACGTCGTATGTCGCTGTCGCATGTCGGGACGTAGCCGATAGCCCAATAAGAAAATTTCTTTTGAAAGAAATTTTCTTATTGAGTCATCGGCTACGTCTCGATATCCGACAGCGATATACGACGTATTGTATAACAGGCCTAATGCGGGGTCTACAGTGCGAGTCGCGGAGTCGTAGTCGTAAGAATAATCGACTATGATCGGTCTTATGTGTCCAACGGAATTGACCAATCGCAGTCGATTCTTCTTACGACTACGACTCCGCGACTCGCATTGTAGACCCCGCGTTAGCCAGCTAACGGCACTTGTCGTCGCTTCGACGTCAAAATGACATTTCTGATGACATTTCGACGTCAAAATGACGACAAGAGACTGCCTAAGCTGGCTACCAAAGATTGTAAGAACAGGCCTCGTCGACCATCGGCTACGTCCCGACATCCGACAGCGACGTGTACGACGTCGCATAAAGGTCCTAAGCAGGCCTTAGCCCTCGAGCAGAAAGATTGTCGCAACCGCTTACGAATTCCGTCGTAAGAAGACGAAGAAGACGAAAGTCAGCGCACAGAGAATCGTCGTATGTCGCCTCGCGACAAAATGCGCGGGAAGCGATCGACGTACGTCGAAAGTGAACGCGACAATTCTTCGCGCGTTGGCTTTCGACGTCGACTCGAGTCTTACGACTATCTTTCCGCCCAGGCGCCTAAGCGTTTGCGGTTCGTTCTCCGCCGTCAGCCCAAGAAATGGTAACGTATACGTACCTAACGGTGATCGCGCGCTCATCGCCGCCGCCATTGCGCTGTCGCGCCGAGGGGTCGACTCGGTGCGCGACGGCGATTTCGATCGATCTCCCGAGCCCCGACAGAATCGAGACGGAAACCGCGGTACCGGCGGCTAGCGGCGATCGCGCGCGGTGCTCGCGTTACGACGAACGGCTTCTCGCGCGGGGAATACTCACTTCTTCTCGCCGAAGAAGCCGCGAGGAAGAACCGACGCCGGACGACTCTGCGCTGGAGCGACTACGCTACTCGTCGTGAACCTAGCCGCGGTTCGAAGTGAATCGTAGATCGAGCGCCCGCGGCGTTCGATAGCAGCGATACGAGGACAACCCGAGCGCGGGAGAAACGAAAGAGACGCGCGCGGAAACGCGGCGGGCCCCGAGGGAGTCTCGATCGACGCGATTCACGTACGCGCCGCCCGGTTTTCCGCGATTTCGCGAGGAGGAAACGCGCGGGAAGGAAGCGCGGCGGAATCCCGCGCTCGACGGATCGCGCGAGCGATCGAGGCTTAGTGCCGCGCGCGGCCGGCAGGTGGCGGCACCCGACGCGCGACGATACTCTCGCACGTCAAGCGATATGTGACAAATAAAAAGTACGGACATAGGTGCTGTATATTTTCCTCCCCCGAGCGTGCGAACCTTCCTCTCGCTGTATGGGTCGAAATCTCCCAAATGTGAGCTGCGCCCTCGCTGCCTCGCGCCACCCCGCCAAATGATACGCACCGCTGTTCGCAATGGTAACACGAACGCGGCGCTCGGCTCCCCCGTCTTTGCCGATCAACTCGCGAATGTAACCTCCGACGCGCTGCTTCCAGATGCTCTGCGTAAGACATGGGAGGCGGCACGGCGTCCCGTTGCTGTTCAACCTGATCCCGCGGGCTCTCTATTCGCGTCGCAGCGACCGGAGCACGAGTTCCTACAAGATCATCAAGTCCAATGGCGACTCCCTGGACGGTGCGTAACCTCGCCGACCTTCGTCGTGCCGTCGGCGGAAAAACGCGGCGTCACGCCGCCGCGACGACGACTCCGCACTCTTCTCCGAAGCTTCTCAGCCGCCCGCGTCGGTTTCAGCTTCTTTTTTTCTTTTGTTTCTTTGCAAGTCTGCCCCTCGGACGCCAATCCGTCGAGCGAAGTTTGTAGATCGCGCACGTGCCAAGGTTCATTTTAATTGCGGCTAAACGTGCGTTTTAGGAAAAAGAGTTAAAAATACCGGAGCCACTCGTACGTGGCGATTGCTAAGCGACACGATAAATAGCGTCTAGATTAATTATCGGGTCATAACCTCTTAATGCCGTTACTTGTGTGCAAGCTTTTTTTTCCCTTCCGTGGTTGAACTCTGTTCTTTTCATCCTTTTCTCTGTCCAGCGTCTAATTATACGCAGTGTCTTTTTCAATGTAAACGTGGTGGCCACAAACGACTCGTGGCTAGATCTTACGCCTACTGCGAAACCTTTAGAACCGCGCCGATTCAATCTTGAATTCTATCCGAGCCATCGAAAGTATGTTCTTGTATAAAATATACGTGTTGAATTGTGTTCGTAGCTCATCGAATATTTTGTTTGAAAACAAAACAGATATCGACAACAGCGTTTTGGGTATCAACTCCAACTGGGAGTTGTTGACGCCGAGAGGCTTCAGGTTCTACCTTCCTGGAGGCGTGGGACCCGCCTGGCTAGACGCTGCTACCACAGCCCAAGTCAAGACTCAGTTTGTCAAATTGTTCGACGAAGAGGAATTGATGGATTCCCTGAACAACAGGTACCGAAGGAACGTAGAAAATTGGAAGGCCATACGGCCGACGCTGGAGTGCATGGCACAGGAATGTCCTATTCTCCTGCGGAAAAGCATAGAGGAGCTGTTCCCGGGATGCTTAGACGTGACAATGTCACACCTCACTATTATAACTATTAGTCAGAAGGCAAATGCCAAGTCGATGAGATGGCGTAAGGAAGCGGAGACGGAGAAACTCGCCAAATATGTAAGTTATATATGGCGTGGTAGTACTTTTGCAAGTTCGACTCTATAGTAGTCTTGCCCTCTTGCTCGCAGGTCTAAATATATAATAAATATATATATCGCTGGTCTAAATGTATTGGTATACGCTTTTGTACATTGTTAGCTTATTAGTTTGTTTTAGCAGCCTCCGACATATGTACAAAGCTCAAAATGGTCGGTTACTGGGCGGACTTTATTAATCCCTTCAGCGGACAACCCTATTTAAGTCCACGGAAGGGCGCCAATCTCTACGAGACCGACGAACGATTTCGCTGCGTAGGATTTAAAGTGCAGCAGAGGAACAACTGCCGGATTATTGTGTCGGATAATAGTCTACAAAATTTTATCGGTGCGTAAGCGACTGTGCATGGCTATATGTAATGCGTACGCGATTGACAACAATCTGCCACTGTCGAGATACGAATATCTGTGTATGTGGAGACATTTAGAATATGGCGCGAGATTTTTACATTGCGACGTTTCTCCATTTCAGGAAGTCTATATACCACAGCACCAGCGAGTACAGAGTTTTTAAAACAAATAATAAACGTTGATAACGAAGATCAATAAATATGTGTACATACAAAGAAAAGACTGTAGTTTACTTGTGTGATTCTGTCATTGAAGCCGTTGAAGTTTTAATAAGTCCCTCACGTACCTGTGATCAATTCAGGTGTTCGGTTATAAGGCAAGCGTGACTCGTCACCAAATTTGGCTTCGCGTTACGATGGCTACATATTGATACATCCTCAATAAAGTACGGACGGAGTACGCTCGATTTCTTCTACTGCCCGTAAAGTATCCAACATTTATCTAGTAAAGAAGAATCAATACATTACGTTGTTACTAACGTAAAAAAAAAGAGGTCTGAAATCTAAATAAATTTTAGATTTCAGACCTCTTATTTGAAGAATCCTTTCTCAGTAGTCCTAGGCAAAATAATATTTTTTTATTTAGAAAATATAAAGTGATGAAATTGCTTATAAAGTGTTATTTCTATTACACATCGTTATTTCCCCTTCACAAGCCAACATCAAACAAATCGTATATAAAATATTCAAGCTTGCGTATTCACCACAAAGTGTAACCTACCTTCTGTAAACACCATCACTCTACATGTTAGAGAAATCAAATCAGAATTACATAGTCACGTTTTGCATCTGGTATGTGTTAAACGCACATACGAGAGTACAAACCGCAATATTGATTCGAGCAACAATTCACAATTCGAATATGATTATAAACTAATCTAAAACATCTAGATAATTATTATATGTAATTACGCTTTGTGAATTCATGGGCAAATCTTTTATCAAGTTGCAAAATTTCATTACGCATTGAACATAATACTATAACACAACATTATGTAACACAAATGTTATATTACAAACTAATTCCAAACTTAACTTTTCATATATTTACCTAACAACTTTGTTTTCTAATTCCAGCGTATCAAACATTTGTTCATTACGATGACTTAATTATGTTTTGTCAGTAAACACGTCCTGTTGCAACGGCGAGGACCGATTAAGTCCGTTTTAAACGGTCTACAACAATCGTATACAACTTATATGAGAATTTAGAAAGGAAAGAATTAGAATACAGCATAAAATATAGATGAGAACACATTGCATCCTAAAATCCGACGCGAATTATAGGTCGTTTAAAGTGAACTTAAGGGCGTGTCAAGCTGCAAATTATCTTAAAGTAGTCAAGATAATAACTTATAAATCATAGGTAACTTGGTACCACCGACGGAACGAGCATCAACTCGTATGCGTTACAGTATCTTAATTGTTAGAGAAAGCTTATGTACAAGATTTAACGGATACGATTCACACACTTCGAGGTATTGTTATATCAAAGTAAATTCTCCTGTCTCGTATACAAGACCCGATTGTACCACAACATTACTTAACGTTACCCATAATTAATTAAATTTTTTGTTATCGTTTAAGGTCTAGCCAGACAAACTTGCATAGCACGTAAACATGCAACATAAGGAATCTGATTAGACCATAAGTGCATGCATAAGGGAATAAACCAATCAATTTCTTTATGCATATGCTTATGCACTTATGCAAGTTCATCCGGATAGATTCTTACACTATAAACAGAATCTAGAGAAGCAGCAAAGAATAACTAGTGAAATCAATGAACTAAGATTGTCGATTTATGAACTAAGTGCGTTCATAAATCGCTCGTACGTTCGTTTAACTTGCTCCCTATTGCATATATATTTCTACGGTTCTTTTTGGTAAAACAATCGTTCATTAATACAACGTGTAATCACATGATACGGAAAGGACTGTTCAAGTGAAGTGGTTATAAGGTTGTAAGATCGCAACAGAGATAAATTGCTCTTAGTCGACCTCCAACTTTCGAAACGAGCCGCATATTCCACCAAACTCTTCGTTAGCCTCCTGATAATCTTTCGGTGATATTTCAATGTGAAGGTCGTCGAGAGCCTTGAGTTCATTTTTTATCTTCTTCAGCTCCTTTTTAAATTCGTCTGAAAAATAGACGAAGCAATGTTAGTTTATTCGAGATGTGAGAAAGAACTGCGGGGTGGATCATTTCTCGTACCGATCATCTCCGAGAGCGGGACCTCTCCGCCATATTCCTTTGGCAGTATCTTCGGGTCCACCGCCTCTTTCAGCTCCTCTATGTTTCTGTGTATCTATCAACATTATCGGACGATTTGCCGGATATTTATTTGTAAATTTACAGGAATTAATCACAATGCATTTATCATAATGACATTTGCCACTTGGTGATATTTACCCAAATGCGGGACTTAAGTTTGTCGCTTAGTAGAGAGATGCCGAATTCGAGGATCTTCGCCACGGCGTTGGGAATATTAATGAGATGCGTCTCCTTGTGACGTGCAGGCGCGCTGTTCTGTACGCACCTTATCAAATTGCGAATGTCCGTGAAGGACCACGTGCTGAAATGGTTCATGGTCAATCCTGACTCGTCGTTGAGATACGTGTAGCCGCAGACCTGATTTTTTTCATCGTCGCACAAGGCTTCCAGCACTATAGCGTGGATTCGAGCCAGATGCGCTGATGAATATTTGCTAGCGTCGAAACGCCCTTAAAAACGGAAGAGATCAAGTAGAGTAAATATCTAATATGCTTGACCAGTTGCTTGAAGCTACCCTAGTGGCACAGTGCATTGACCAAACTTTGCATTGGTCCAATATTTGGTTGTATTGGGCCAATGTTTAGTCAATGCACTGTGCTACTAGGGTACAAAGTGGAAATGTAATAATAATATCGTGCAGGCTGTAATAAAGAATACTTTGTGGCGAAGTTGGGTGTTTCAATGCCCGATGAATTAAATGCCAGTGATTGGAAACGTGAAAATAAACTATTGTGTGTTCAATAATTGAATATCGCACCTAAGTGCTTGAAGACTTTGCTAAATATAGAAAAGAATAATTCTGATTAGCGCGAGCGAGAGACAACCCTGTTTAAAATGATAGATAGAATATGCTCAGATTACATTAGATTACATGCAATTTGAATGTAAATAAGAGTTTTATTAATTTACATTGAAATTGCACCTGTAATCTAATGTACCTGATCGCATCCTGTTATTTTAAACAGGGAATTTAATCGGACGTCGTTTAAGCGCGTCTTAAATTAATCCTCAAACTTTTATCATTGTTTTTAGGATCGTTACCTGCACACGACATTATCACCTTTCGACCGTGCCGATCTCGCTTCAGCATCGGTACCAGATAGCCGTCATCGATGATGGCCTCGAGTTCCGGGTCGTCGACGTCGAGCTTCTGGAACCAGTGAGGATAGAGTTGCCTAACGGTGAGATAGCGTTCCAGCATCTCCTGCGCCATCGGCAGGCTGAACTTCTTCGTCCTGAGGAATCTCAGCAGGAACAACGCGTCAGTCCTGCATTGCTTGATCGCGGGATGTTTCTCGATCCAGTGGCGAAATTGCTCCAGCGCCTGTTCCCTCGTATTGTCATCCTCGCGCAGCTCCAACCTAGCCGTTTCCAGCGTGTCTGCGTCCAGGGTACACTTATACTCGTCATATTTCTTCTGCTGGCCTTCCGTCACCATCATCTGAAAAGTAATTCGGGTTAGATAACCCACTTCGATGGATCTCACGTCCCGGTTCAAAAACACTCGTAGTAATATCATAAAATAACATCCATAACATCACGGAAACGTATAATAAATCAATCGAGGCTGGCTGATTAAATATTTAATTAAACAGCTGATATTCGATTACCTGAATAGCACGCACGCCATCGTAACTTCAAATTTGTTCAATTATTGCATTTTCGTATAAAATCGAGTATATCGATTCTTACAGGCATTAGATATTTTTACTTAATTTGTAACAGTGAATCACTGATACAATAAAGAATAACATGTTTGCTACATAAAAGATATGAGAATAACAAACATAAGATGAGAAAATCAAATCAGGAATCATGGTTAAATTATTCCGGTTCGCGCTAACAGTTAATACGATATGGAGCGTAAAGAGAAAGCGTCGCATCGTAGAGCATTCACATGTTACAAGTGTAGTCGGATAGAGAATTATGTTAACGTGACAAGTATTAGATATATAAAGCATTAAAATTATTTAAAATGACAATATTTCCTCCTCTCGCTACTGTTTTTTAAAATAAAAATACGGACGTTGCACGCGCGATTATTGAATTTAATCTCACATAAGCAATATATTTAACATATGTATAATTATTACTGAAAGTTGTGCTATGTGTAGGTGTAACCTTCAGTGTAAAAAAAATATGAACACAGGAGAAGATTGATTTTAATTTCATTTTTTTTCTACAGTGCAGAAACGAGTACGAAAAATTCAAATATTGCATCCGTAATAAGCTTAAAATTTTTAATTATTAAGAATACTCTTAAAAGTCGCCAGCAGTAATTAACAACATCAATGATTTTTATTGACCGTATCTGGCAATTAAAATTCTTATTGCGAAAAATATTACCCCAACTAGGAAAAAATTTGTTTAGATGCAATTGATTTTAAATGTATATGGGTATTAAAAATATGTGGTTGCCTCAAAATCAATTTGATTATAATGCAACAGTTGACATTATTAAGATACTGAATATTAAATAAAATTTTAAGAACATCAATGATTTTTATTGACCGTATCTGGCAATTAAAATTCTTATTGCGAAAAATATTACCCTAACCAGGTTTTAACCCCAGCCTGGTTTTTTATATATTTTATATATTTTTCGCAATAAGAATTTTAATTGTCAGATACGGTCAATAAAAATCATTGATGTTCTTAAAATTTTATTTAATATTCAGTATCTTAATAATGTCAACTGTTGCATTATAATCAAATTGATTTTGAGGCAACCACATATTTTTAATATACATATACATTTAAAATCAATTGCATCTAGACTTTTTTCTCTTATTTACTTCTCTTATACTCCACCTTATTTAGCTTCTATCACGCATAGGCTGTAAATTACACAAGAAGTTTGATTAACTTCCGGTTAAGTAAACTTACATAATTCAACTCGCAGAAAGAGACAGAGGAGCCTTTTGTCAACTTCAACAAACGTATCCTAGTAGCACAATGTATTGGCGCAATATTGGAAAATAATGTAAATGAGGTCATTCCCAATATTGTAAGATGAACGCCTCCTCTTATTTAGCCAATATATTTTTATTACATTGTTAAATATTGGCCAACGCACTTCCGATATAAATTTAACATTATATAGTTCTTATCGTGCAATATTTACATTTATTCCAACATTGGCTTTACGTTGGACAATATCGGCCAATGCATTTCTAACATTGGGTCGATATTTAGCCAATGTTTAGCCAATGCACTGTGCTACTAGGGTAGGAATGCTGACAGAGGTACTTAAAAAGAAAATGTGTAAAGACTTTTACTTGTTTCGTAATTTCGAGGGCCCTGAGCGCTTTGGAGAGCTATTAAACCGACGACAATTGCTTATAATTCCCCGTGAGTGCGCGATTCTTAAACGACTCGCGAAACGAAAGTGAGACATCGGGAGGAAATAGTAAACGAAGGGGCCTGACCGCATACAACGGGAACACGCGCGTTCCACGACGTGCTATATTCGCCGAGCGCTCGCGGATCCAACTTTCTATCCTATCACGACACCTAAAGCGCAATACCGTAAACGCGATATCGTTTCTATCCAAGAGTATACCATGAGGATCTTTCCGGACAAATTTGCATAGGTGCATAAGCATATGCATAAAAAAATTAATTCGTCTACTTCTCTATGCACTTATGGCCCAATTAGGTTCCTTATGCATCTATGCAAGGTTTTCTAGCTATAACCTGAGAGAATGGTGATTGCAATATCGCGTGGCATTAATAAGTTTTTTTTGCAGTAATGTGCATGCGGAATTATCAACTCTCGTATTCCGTGCATATTTAATTGCTGATAGACACGAAGAATCTTCGGTTTTGCAACCGCCACGCGGTTGTTTGCCACTTAACTCAATATTTATGGTTTACCGTAACGAAACGCGTTACCGCGAAAGGTCTCTATCGCCGACGAGAGAAGCGAGCGCACTATCGTGTGGATATTATCGCGCGAACTTGATGGACGGGTTACAATGATCCACTTTTACCACTCGCGCTCGCCGAACACTGTTGCAAACGGATATAACGAGAGCTAATTCTCCATCCGCGAGAAGAAGCTCGAAATTGCGCCTTGCACGAGCTATAATTCAATCTTCCGATTAAACGATCCTTATAGATCCGGTCTTTTGCTGTTCGATGTGATAACGCTTTCTCTTCAGTCTCTCCCTTTAAACGGTTTCCTTTCCGTCCCAAGTACAAAGTTCAATCCGCACTTAAATGGATACTATTGCTCCTCGATTGATCTAAGAAAAACTCGCTCGAAAACATCCTCGTATCAGCAGTCTCATCCAGTTACTTCCCATATGTCTGACAACTGCATTTAATTTTACCGTTCGTTCTCGCATTCATTCAGAGTTGCACATAATTTATGTTACGGAAAGTTGGTCGTTTAATTAGTTACTAGTACTGTCCACTTATTAGCAAACTAATAATTAATCATCAATGATTTTTATTGACCGTATCTGGCAATTAAAATTCTTATTGCGAAAAATATTACCCCAACCAGGATTCGAACCTGGGACCTCCCTCAATCCGTGCGGGCGTCTTAACCAGCTCGACCACTGGGGCTGTAGGTAATATTGTTCGCAATAACATATATTAGTTAAGATGTTGTTTACGTAAACAACATATATTAGTTAAGATGTTGTTTACGTAAAC
>NW_011967236.1:2085568-2117376 GCF_000949405.1 Vollenhovia emeryi | reverse complement strand
TGGGGCTGTAGGTAATATTGTTCGCAATAACATATATTAGTTAAGATGTTGTTTACGTAAACAACATATATTAGTTAAGATGTTGTTTACGTAAACAACATCTTAACTAATATATGTTATTGCGAACAATATTACCTACAGCCCCAGTGGTCGAGCTGGTTAAGACGCCCGCACGGATTGAGGGAGGTCCCAGGTTCGAATCCTGGTTGGGGTAATATTTTTCGCAATAAGAATTTTAATTGCCAGATACGGTCAATAAAAATCATTGATGTTAAATTACTGCTGGCGACTTTTAAGAGTATTCTTAATAGTCTAATAATTAATACTTGGTATTCGAGTCGCTTGGTTTCTAGTTTCTTCCTCCCACGACGATCGCTCTGTCCCTTTTTTCTTCTTCGCTCTTACTGCGTAGAGCTCTTCAATTGCTTAGCCGAATTCCTTCAAGTTGAAATCATCTAGCCGGTGGGACGTAGCACTATTTTGATTCCACTTGGTGAAGCGGTTTGGAGAATGGATTTATCCGCGACGTTGAAGATGCGAAGCCGAATTAGAAAAAAAAAGAAAATCACCAAACTCGAAGTGAGAAAGACGTCGACTGTCGGACGGTGTACGCCAAAGTAACCCGGTTGCTCGGCCGGCTGGTCAATTTAAGTAGGGATCGCCGTGGTGGTGCTAACTCTCGACGTGGACGGACTCTCAGGACCTTCACCTACATCTTCACGACGCTCTCCGCCTCTCAGGAGCGAGAGATAGTATCGGGAAGTATATTCGGGTTTTGCACCGCGCATACAAGTACTCGTGAATAATTTAAAAATACCTAACTACTTATGTTTAATGCATACGACAGTTGTCAAAAAACTCTTAAAGTCCTATGTTTCTGATGTCATTAAGAAACGAGTAATTAATCGTTTCTATGATTGTTTAATAAAATTGAGACGTTGACTGTTCTGCTATGCACATTAATAGATTTTTACAAAGGAAACTTAAAGTCGCAATCAGAATACACTTCGTGGCATTACCTTCTTCAATATTTTTTCAATATTAATGATTGGTATCAAGTCGTAGCTGATAAAAACTATCGTGAGTTTTGAAACTCAAAAAATTGTGCAATTTAGAAAGCTATCTCTAAAACGTTTAAATTTTGTTTTGTATCTTGTTCATAAAAAGGGTAAAAATAAATGTCGAAAGAATTCTTATTAGACATGCGATTTATGCACGGAGCCTGTTTGGAATAGTCATTATTCGTAAAGAGATATCCGTGATGTTCACCACATGATATCTCTAGGCTGAGTCAGGTGTTGTTCATTGTTAAATATAAACTGTCAAGTTAAATATTAACTGTTAAATTTTCAATAATTCATTGCGCTCGTGTAATGCTAAAAGCTAACTATACTCATACGTCGAATTCGACTTTAAAAACAACGACTTACCAGACTAACAATAAATAACTAATGAATTGAAATAACCGGTATTTAGATCTGAGCGCTGTAATAAATATAAATGATTATATTTGAAACTTTATTGGAAATGTAGTCTTTTACTTTGTTAAAAGAATAACATTTCACGTGAAGTGCAAATCGACTGTTCTCGTTTGCAAGATCGCATCTCGATTTTACGCAATTATGTGTTTAAACGTCTACGTCAGAATGAGAGCGTTTAAGCACACAAAAAAACGAATTATCTCCTTTAAGCACAAAAACCAGAAATTGCGTAGAATCAAGATACAATCTTGCGAAAAAGATCAGTCGAAATGTTATATAATGTCTATATGTTATATAAATATGTTATATAATAAATGTTATAAAAAATGTCTAAAGTACAATATATCCAAAGTTCACCAAAATCATAAAGAACAGTTGAGCCTGTAAAACTCATTTTTATGTATATTGTAAAAAATTTTTTTTAACGAAGCCAGAGAGAGACGAATTTTTATTGTTGATTTACGCATAATAATTAAGTGTAACGCTGAGTAAGCTTTTAATGGAATTTTGCGAACGTATTTCGTTGCGAGTGTTCAAAAGTTTTTCGTCGATCAGTCGATCGAATTGCAAAGATACGAATTAGAGTATCGCAATAATGCTCTAACACGTTACTTTCTTCGGCATAAAAAGCACACCGTATAAGAAGCTCACCAGTTCTTGAACGCCTTCGCAACAACGTCGCTGCTGGGAGATTCACTTTCTTCTCGTAATCTTCCATTTTGCTTTCACCGCTCTTTCGAATGAGGTTCACCGAGCGCTCCGATGGGTATCACGGTCATTTTTCGTTGGCAACAATTTTCAACAATGCCATCGAAATTGACTACGTTTGCGCGAAAAGCGAATCATTTAACGGGAAAAAATCACGAAAGGCAAGAAATGAAAATTATCTGCGCAATAATTATTATTTAATGGATTTCTCGGAGAGAAATTGTATGCTCGAGATCGAATAAAATTATTTCGTATTAATAAAGATACAAGAAAAATAGTCATTTAACCTTTAGACGTAGGATTCGCTTTTCCTACTCGACATACGTAAAATGTCTGAATGTATTTGAAAACGTGCGAGCGTTCTTGAAAATTAAACGTTTATATAAATGTAAATTCACTTTTTGTACAAGTGTAGATTCATTGCGTTTGATATTTTAAACCAGTCGGGCATTAAGATGCTTCAAGGCGATAAAGAAGCCTTATTTCATTCGCTTGCATTCGATCACAAGTACGTTGAATTACTTTTATGCGACGTTTCTCTTTTTGCAAAACCACTTTTTATACCTTGTATCATTCTTTCTCATCATTCGTTCTTTATTTTTTGCAAATAAGTGTTGAACTTTTATCTTTCTCTAGTCGATTTTTGCGGACTTGCGACTGCAAAACATCTTTGAGAAACACTTGACACTTTTCTACATAACAAACACGTCATCACTATTCATTATATGAAATATTGCTGTGTCTTTCATTTGTCAAGCAAATTTGCTGCCTTATCAATTCCGATATATCATAATGTGAGATTGACATATAATGTTAATGAAAACAAAATTACGGTAAATCTTTGCATAATCAGCTGCAGCCGCGACACTGGCTAAATTATTGTTGCTATATGAAGCGACAAGGAAACACAGATATCCAGAAAGCGATGAGCGTTTCACTTGTTAACCAAATTGGACAATCGGATGTTGAATTCCGTCTTTCATTCCGCGAAATTAATCCGCGAATGTGTTAAAACCGGACCTGTCGCATGCTTTCTTTGCTATCACGGCTACGTAAATTATTGCGTAATCGTTCGCTGGCACGACAACGTTTCTTGACGTCGCGTCGGTGAAAGTCACGGTGTTCGCTTATGTATATCGAGGAATACGCCTTTCTATTCCTCTTTGCATTTCTGCGATGTTAGGGCCCTCGAAAAGAGCCGGTCTTCCTCGATGTTCCGTCCCGTGTCGCGCGCTCAACGATGTGTGTGCACTGAGGAAATTGTCCGGTGGCAATTAATGTCATTAAAACTGCACTTGGACGCAGCGTGAATCATCCAATTTTACGACTTGAAACAAGTCCCGTAACTTTTACTGTCAGCCAAACGTGTATTCTGTGTTAACAATGTCGTTTGCACGCTTGTATAAGTAATACTCCCGCGATTTCTGCTCACCGTAGAAATTGCAGAGGTTTATCAGGTCGTACGCTGAGAAAAGTTACCATCAAATAAGCCGATTAAATAGTGTTTCCGATGGTTAATTTTACCGATTAAATTATGGATATATTCTTGAAAAGACCCATGGGTTTTTCAATTCTTAAAATTTACTGAACATTCGAAGTATAAACGTCGGCGAAAATCTGGGAAAGTAGAAATCCCGGCGGGGTTGTTTCATGACCGTAACTAATACAAAACTTCGAGGCCAATTATGTGTAAGTGCTTAAGTCAATGCGCGCTCATCAATTCAGCGGCACAGGATATAATTTGTTGCGTCTATCGTGCGAAAAATAGGATAAAGAGAAAAGATTCGTGGCATGCGATATTTTCAGGCACACATCGACGACGGTGAAATTTTCATCTGTGATCATTAGCGGCTGAAAATATGGGGCAATTATATCTTCGACAAAATTAGGAGAAACAGATTAACACTTCTAATTTTAGACCACGGCTAATGCATAACAGTTGAATTATGACAGACAATGAAAAATGAATCAGAGAAATAACACACGAGTAATAAAGTATCAAGTATACAAAGAAATATATACATGCAAAATGAAACAAAATATAAAAGCATAAAATATAAAATTATACTAATAATATTAGAATTATAATGTTAATATTTTTAAAAATATCAAAAAATTACCTAAATACTAAAAACAATTCTTATTCTTTATTAATTAAAAATGTTCAAAAACTATCCTTTTTTTATTAAGTGAAAATTTCCAAATGCTTTCGAAAGGGCGTCGCAAATCTGTATGCATGTGTAGATGCAAAACCTTTTCAAGTAGGAATTTTGGCCACTTTGATATGGTTGTCATCAAACACGTGGCCGTCGTACAAGTTCGTCGAAAGTTTCGTGTTGTCTGAGCAGCTAAGAACACGTTCCAAGGAGCGCTTCAGTCGCTGCACTTTCTCCAGCGACCCTAAAAGCTTCAACGACGTTCATTGAAACGAAAGTGCAACGACCTCAGTAAATTATATATTGTATTGTTGAAACATATTCAAACTATTCAAAGTAATGTCGATTGAATATTCAATATTCATATTTCTATTTATACAATGATTGAAGATAGAATATATGGATAAAACACGATCAGATTACATTAGAATAGATTATTTTACATGCAACTTTATTGTAAACTAATAAGATTATTTATTTACATTAAAATTGCATGTAATCTAATGTAATTAAAAATTCCACTAATAGTTTCGGCTTTATCCAACACCTTGCTTCCACGAAA
This sequence comes from Vollenhovia emeryi, assembly GCF_000949405.1. Lineage (NCBI taxonomy): Eukaryota > Metazoa > Arthropoda > Insecta > Hymenoptera > Formicidae > Vollenhovia > Vollenhovia emeryi. The sequence continues at coordinate 2,112,469 of NW_011967236.1, read as the reverse complement.
ATTCTTGCATGTATGTAACATATAATCCATATCAATAAAAAATGTATTATAATTGTATGCGATACTAATAGAAATTCAGGCATCTGGGAAAGTAAAAATTATTATAAAATATAAAAATTATTTCTCCGAATGGAATGCGATATAATTTCTTATGAATATACATACCTTTATATTTATATATATAAAGTAAAAAGCTGTGTACAACGCCTCTACCGATGCTATATCTATGTATAAATGTACAGATGCACACGAGCGCGCATACGCTCGCATAAAGACCCGATTTATATTAATTCGCTTAACGATTTAACAAGAAAGCTTAAGTACAAAGCGCGACAATCGCGGAGCTCGTTAGATCTCGTGTCGCTATACGACTATTTGTCAATAAGTTTATCCCTTCGTCAATTCAGTTCACCGTTGTAAACGAATTCACATAAACAGTATGACAAAGAGTGTGTAAAATCGTACATAGCTTAAGTCAGTCGTAAATCGTACATTGAAATACACGATAATGGGCGATCCTTTTAAACGCTTACACTATACGCCTGCATTGGCACTGTTACTCGAAAAATGTCGGGAAAAGATTTCTAACATTAATCGTTATAATTTTATCAAAATCATGCTGAAGTAATTGCAAATTCATTGAAGATCTGAGCACAATTTGTTTAGCAAAAATATTATTATAATGTGCTGCCCAAACAGATCTTTGCTAACACTGATTGAGTGAGTAGAAAAATTTTCCGTCCGACATTTAGCGGCATACGAAAGGTTTCGATCATTGCTCGCGCAACGAATTAACTGTAAGGTCATGTCATATATTTACAAAAATATATTCATCGCGTTTAACGGTATTAAAGTATAAAAATTCCGCATGGCAAATTATTATTTTTGCCAAATATCATTCAATTTTCGCAAATTTCATTTCGTGAGTCTCTCAACTCATCGCGGCACGTTCTAAACTCGTTCTACGATAATGTACGATAACATGGCCCGTTTCTAATCCAGCAATCATCTAAGTATAACGTTATCGAACGTTAGATCTCTATTCTCACGTTGGACGCCGGATTTTTTAAACGGATTCCATGGAAGCCTTTTGACTACGTGCGCCGTAGTGACGGATCCCGCCGGGCTCGGCTGGCCGGAAGAAACTCCAGAAGAGCTGCTCGCCGAGACGCTGCCCTTATCGTGGTGATTGTTGGGTTTTCCTGGTTTCTAAAATAATTAGTTTTTACCGTCCTACTTTCGTCTTTGACTTAGATCATTCGTCAAAGAAATAGTTCAATTATGATAGTAGTCTTTTTTTTAATAAAAAGAGAAAATATATGAAACTAGACAATAAACAGAAACACATTGGTTATCAAAAACCAATTAATATCAATTATCTAATCTTAATGACATTGCTACACATTTTTTTCAGACTATTCCTATCGTATTAATTAACGTATCGCGCTGCAACTTTTTTATTTGGAATGATATCAGTTATAGACTTTATCGTTCACCTTTAGATAGTTCCTGTCCATTGGGGTGACTAACTTCAAATTTATAAAGTCACCGCATTGCTTTATCATCCGCACAACTTGCTCGTGGGACGCCCACTTGACATCCTTGTCACCGATACCAACTATGAAGTCTCCTTCCTTCATCCCGCCCACCTAGGAAGAAAGTTCTCTCGTTTCTATTCGTTATCATAATTGCATAAATACATAATTATAAAAAGAAAGATTTACATGAATATACATTAAATAATAGAAACCGATTAGATTATCTTACATCAGCTAGCGAATTGTGATCAACGAGGGCTATTATCACCGGAGCGTCGCCGCGTACGCTAAATCCGAAACCTTCGCCGTCAGGCCCTCTTTGAAGCTGCACCAATCGCGGCGCGGTCCAGTGTCGTTTGGCGGAAAATATCGCTACGGGTCCCAACGACTTGAAAAGATCATCCACCCCGTGCTGCCCGAAGTCCGGATGAGTGATGCTAAGTTGAAATTTCGTGGAGGCTACATTTGCAAATGGAAAAGAGCAAAATAAAAAATATAAATATTGGTATTATGATTTATGTACTGAAATGTAGGAGACAAAAATTAATCATGCGTTAACGAATATTTTTTTACGAAATGTCGCACCGATAATATCCGGTGGATCTAACAGTTCTCGAAAATCATCCTCGCTACCGAATCTATTGTAACTATCGAGCGTGACTTCTTGCGCTCTCTTCAGGACCTTTGCTAGCGCCGGTTTACCCTTCAACTCGCGGCACATTCTCTGAAGTCGTTGACTCTCGTCGTGCAAGACGAGAGCTTCTCTGAGATGCGCCTTACCTGCGATGAGAAATTCTCATATGCACATTATATGTCAAGGTAAATAAAAAGAATAGTTGAAAATGTGTAAAAATAACATATTAAGTGTAACTGTTGTATGAAACAATGAGTCTTGTGGGTAAACGTACCCAATAATTTTCTTTCATTGTCATTGCTGGGAACGGTCGTGTCCAATTGAGTTTTCCCGTCGCTCTTTTGGATGTGCTCCAGTGTGAGCCTTGTTTCTACACGAAACTCAGCGATAGGTCTGTCCAGCAGACCAACCGCGAGGTGCTTGTGAGCAAGGGCAAGATGGTGTTCGCGCTTTACCAGTATCAACGAGATCCACGTCTCCGGGACATAGTCACGAACCGGCTCGCGCGATATCAATCCGTGGACGTCATTGTATATCGCCGCAACCTGGATTAATTACCTTCATGATTCACTTGTACTTATAACACCAATAATCGCAGGACGGCAGAAGAATCGTGGGAAAGATTATCTTACCTGAGCTGCCTCTTGAGCAAGATCTAAGCAAACATCGGTGTTTCTGCCATCCCTCGACTGAAGCTCCAGCTTCTCGAACAGACACTCCCTTGCCTGAGCCTAAAATATAAAAATGCGAAATTAATAATACGACACATTAAAAAGTTATTACTTGCAAGACAGAATAGCGTTTTGATTTAAATAATTACGATAAATTACGAGAGAAGAGCAAGAACTTACAAGCATCAACTGCACCAGCATCTCCAGCATCTCCGGGCCCAAATCCATACTAGGTGCGTTTGTGAAATTCTCATGGATATATCGAAAGGTGCCAGCCGCTCTGAGAAAAGCATCGACCGCTTGGTCGAGTCCTCGAGCGGTCAGGCGATCCTGCTTGGCAGCCAACTGCGTATAAAGTGCGCCAGCATTGAAAAGAATAGACGCCTTCTCGAAGGCGACCGTTCGCTGGCAACTCGGCACTCCTGTCAACGAATCGAACCACTCGAAATAGATGCCAAGGCTTCTATCGGGCGGAAAGAAGCGCCTCTCTATGAAATAGAGCTGATTGAAATAACGCAGAAGCAACGCGATGCCCGCCGAATCTCTGGTCGGTGTCCTCGTAGCCTGCGGATTTAAGGTAGTAAAATGTTTATAACATTTCGTCCACTAATTTCAATTCTATGTTTTTAAGTAATATTCAAATTAATGAAAATTGTGACACGATGTAATTTATTCTAGAAATCGGATAAGTTTTGGAATTTCTCCAATAGAAAGTTTCTTTGGGTTGTAAATAAGAGATTCGATATTTCTTTTTCAAATTTGATGGAAATTATTACGGAAAGAGACACGCGTTGTTTACTTGTCTGGTTTCCTGTCTTACCTGTCTGGTCTCCATCAGGTCAGCTATAGCTTCTTCGTAATTTTCTCCATCCTCGCTATAGTGTTCCAAGATGAAGTCCTACAAGAAAATAAAACGTCGTTCACGCGAGACGATCAATAATTCGTAACACGTGCACGTAGCACGTGGAAATCGCGGAATCGCAATACGTGACCGACAATGTTAAATCGATATCTTCATAGCAACTACGAGGCCTTCTTGGTTAATGCATGCTGGCGCATCTCTTGTCACAACACTTGCGATTTTCCGCCGTGATTCCCGCTACAGTTAGAAGCTGACGCAAGACAAAAATGGTAAAAATCACCCTGGAATTAATACGGAAACGCTCGGAGCACAATGAGGGCGAAATATCAACGTTGGAAGAGATAGCCTTGCACCAGGAGAATATCGATAAAATCCAATTGATAGACAGACAGTGCAGGAATCTCAAGATTCTCCTGTTGCAGCACAACCTGATATCGAAGATAGAGAATCTGAATATGCTGAAGAGACTGGAATACCTAAATCTGGCCCTCAATAACATCGAGCTTATCGAAAACCTGGAGGGCTTAGAGAGCTTAAAGAAGTTAGACCTCACCATCAATTTTATCGGAAATTTACAAAGTGTAAAAAATCTCAGGTACTTTTCATCGTACATTTTATTATTATTGTTATATATAAATTGTATATGAAATTTTCCATTTTTATAAAATTACCTCATGTTAAGGAACGCGTCAAAATATGCCAAACAATTTATGCAGTCGATTGGCCAAGATTAAATTATTAAGATTAGTGTGAGAGTTAAATTTCCATCAATTATGCATTACTTGACGTCCCTTTCACATTATATAATTTTAATAAAATTATAAATCCCTTTTGATCGTCTCTCTGAATGGCATGCTTTGTATAGATGCAACGAGCATCTGGAGCATCTGATTCTAATGGGAAATCCTTGCACGGATTACGAGTACTACAGGCAATACGTTGTGGCGACTTTACCGCAATTGCGGGAGCTCGACATGCAGGAAATTGAAAGATCGGAACGCATCAAGGCATTGCAGATTTATTCGCAAGCGCGAGACGATGTTATCGAGAGCTACAAGCATTACGAGAAGACCAGGATAGCTCAACGCGCTCGTCGTAACGCTGCGCACGAAACCACAGAAACAATGAAGCAGACGGTAAATGTTTCTTGTCGATGTACGTAAGCAATAATATTACATCGGTAATCTAAGCTATTATTCCACTTGCAAAGTTATTTAATAAGACAGTAATTATCTTCAGATATTATTAAAGTATGCTTTTGACTTTTACTCTACAAGGTAAATTAATGTGTAAACTGTAAAGTAATACATTATGTTAATTTATACATCAAGTACTTTTCAGAGCTACTTGATTTCAATGCCAAAAGGCCTCAAAATGTTGTAAATAATATTGCTTTGCTTGATTAAATTGTGCATACACATGTGTGAACGTTTTTCAAATCGTTTGCTAAGCGCGTACACAGTTACGTCAAAAAACATTATGCACATGCAAAATGCAAATAAGAGCGTGTGACATTCTCTTCAGAATAATACAGAGGCGCAAGTGAAACACACAGAGACCGAGCGAAGCGAGAATACGACAATAGAGCAGGATGAGTCAGAAGATGAACATTTTTGGAAACAGCCTAGTTATCACACGCCGGAAGATAGAGTCGCCATTGCTGAGCGATTTATGAAGAAACAGGAGAATAAGAGTCGTGTCTCGGATAAGAGCAAGCATCCGAAACGTGTGCTGAAGCTATTCGCTCCAGACGGAAGAGCATATAATATAAATCAGGCAAACGTGCCATTCAGATTAAACGATGAAGACGATCCCGATTTTGTTGTTCTTGAAGTCTCCGTTTACAGGTAATCGTTGATCAAAGCATTCGTTAATATGCTGTGCTAGACACACACTGTGTCCGAGCAATAAATAATTATAAACGTAATAAGAAATGCTATGAGAGCTGATTTAAAAAAGAAACTGAGAAACACTTTTCAAGAATAAACAATCAATTTTTCATATGGCCACTGTTTAACGATAGCAATCATTTCTGTTTGTCGCACATTTTAAAGATCTATTAAAATTTATAAAAAGTCTGTTCCGCCGTATTACATTTATCTTTCGTATTCGTAGACACTTGGACACTGCTTATATCGACGTCGACGTAAACCCGGCTTACGTGCGAGTCACCATAAAAGGAAAGATCCTACAGCTGACCCTGCCCTGCGAGGTATCGGTTGAGAGAAGCAACGTTCGACGGAACACGACCACCGGAAGTTTAGTGATCGCTATGGCCCGTTTGACTCCGTGCACGGTAATCGTGAGGAAGGACGAGTCGACGACAAAGAGGAAGTCCAGCGAAACAAAGGTGATTACAGTTCGGCCACCGGTCACCTCCCGACGAGTTCTCCTCGAGATCGGCCCGTCCACGGATATTCACGATTTCCTCAAGATAACTGGAGATCCCGCGAAACGAGTTCAGAAGAAAGAGAAGAAGGATCTCGACAATTTCGAGGACAACTCGGACGTACCGCCTCTCGAATAAACGGACGGGACGAATAAAACCTCACGACTGTAAATACGACGGTGATCTCGTAAACTGATCGTCCCGTTGGCTCGGAACTTACCTTGAACGGATCCCGAAAGTCGATGTCTTTGGTCTCCTTGAGTCCCAATGGTATCATCGGCATAACGGGCTCATCGCTGAAAGAAAATACCGTTCAATGCAATACCGTACGTTCCGTCATATACATATATCAGTAAAACTCATAATCCTCGCCCAATTTACCCATCGACATTCTGATACAGCTCCACCGAGCTGTTTAACTCGGCGAGCTGTTCCTTCAGCAGCTGCAAGTTCGAATTGACGAAGCTTAGCTCCAGGGCGACGGTCTCCTTCAATTTTCTGTTGGTCGTCGCCCTGTAACGTGATTAATAGCAACTAAGACAAGTGCAAGTATGTTACTTATAAAGTGTATTAGTTGTACAACTTTTGTATATTACATTTTTTGTTTCCAGTCATAAATCGTGATTACCTTAGCACTTTCAGTTTGATAGTAGAGTAAATAATTATAGGTATAAATCGCAGAACATGAAAAAGTAATCGATTTAAATGTTACGTGAATAATGTTATAGCAATTGTACCGAAAATGATACAAAGTTCTACGTAAATTTCGTGCTCATTTATAAACGTAACCATAGTTACGTTTATCTATAGACGTTCATCTATGCACTCAGCCTAATAATTACATTTGCATATATGTACAGATATATACTATACATTGATATACGTTACGATATTGGCGTGCGAACGCTTACTTAAAGAGATTCTCAGCGCCAGCTCGTAGCCGCAGCTCCTTGTTGATCTCCTGGTTGAGCTTACTTCGCTTGTTCTGCAGCTTTCCTCTGCAGGTCGCTACCCTCGGATCCGAACCCTGCGAACCATGAAACGCATAGTTAGCGATGCCTCCGACGTATCATGTACGGCTCGTAATCATATAATCCGCAAGGATTGCCGCAACGATAAAGACCAGTTCCGCTAACCACGTTGATCAACTAACTCTAGCCGGCGATTATCTATCCTCTTTCCGGATCATAGTCATAATACGAAACAAGGCGATAAAACGTTTCTTTTATCAATATCGATCCTTTCAAAATGCAATGCGAATTCCAATCCTCTCGCGAGATTTTCTTCTCTATGTCTGTTGAGAGAATTGATATTTTCCAATTAATTAATACGTTTCGATCTTTTACGTATTCTGCAAAAGAATCCAATATTATCGGATGAAACCTATTAAGATGTATTTATTAAGTTACCTCTGCGTGATCGTAATTAAGGCATTAATATCAAAGTAATCCGAAGCAGAGTAAACATATCGTACTAATTAATGAAAATCACCACAAGTATTACTGCAAAGCTAACTATTATTGCGCATCGTTACTGAAAGTTATTAAATTTTATTCGAATATTACAAAAATTAGTGTATGCAAAAGTTATCGACAGGTAGTGCGTTCCTTCATCCTAGCCGATTGTAAGACAATATAAAAGAATGAGCGCGATGAGTCGGGAAGAAACGCTGATAAAGAAGTATCAAAGTGCAAAGAAAGGGGGAAAAGAGCACGGCTTCGCGATTATCGCGCGAATTGCACGTCGGAAGAAGCCTCGCGCGATCGCCGAGCGTGCAGCCGACTGTCAAGTTCGACTTCCTTGGCTCCTTACCCCAAACCGGAAGCATCTCCTCATGATAGCGTCCGGCGTGGCGGTTTTCGCGTTTCGCGCACTTCGCACCGTGTCAACGCAGTCTTTCCTTCTGTCGAACGGCCTTCTCTCGTCCTTCTCGTCCCTCGTGGCCTCGCTCGGAACGATCATCTTCGCGTCCGAGGGCGCGATCGCGCGATCCCTCGGCAACGGGCAGTAATGCACCCACTTTAGCATGATCGCGAACGCACCGGCAACGATCTCGATCGTACTATCGGAACTGAGACTGTTCTCGGCGCAGAGGAAGATACGATTTTCTAACGGCCGATCATCCTCCTCTCTCTCCCTTCTTTTTTTTTTATTTTTACTTAAGAACAGGATGTGAAGAATGTGATATGAAAATCTGATGTGGCGATGACTTGTACGTTAGCCGCGATTAGAAATATTGACGAAAAAGAAATATCAAATCATGTAATTGCGGAACAACGTGGCATTTCGAAGAATTTTATGGGATTTTCTTGAAATTTTACCATACTTTTTATTAGTAATTATATACTTAGTATACATTTTACTAGTGAAATGTATGGTAAAATTTCAAAAACCTCTCATAAAGTTCTTTAAAATGCCACGTTGTCCCGCGATTACATGATTTTCAGGGCAAATCTTAAGAGAAAATTACCACACATTTTACTAGTACTTTCAGAAAACTCTTATAAAATTCTTCAAAATACCATCTTGTTCCACGATTTTACTAGTAAAATGTGTGGTAAAATTTCAAAAACTCTCGTAAAATTCTTCGAATTGCACCAAAAGCTTTAATTCAGCATATATTTCTCTAATGTTAAAGAATATTGAATTGAAGGAACACCCAATCATTCGTCGTTAAAGAAACGACTGAGCAATGTTCATTTACACAATACTCAATAAAGAAAGATAAAGAAAGACGCGCTATCCCGGAACGTCAGATAAACAGAATTCTTTTCAGAATCCTCGCAATCCAGCCTGCACATATCATCTCGCAGAACTTAATCGTTGCGCAAATCAGTCGTAAAAGTCTTGATGATTTACACGCGACTTAAGAATACAGACACACGCCTATTTACAGATTTACAAAACTTTCTGAAATATTAATGGACCGACGTTTTGTTTGTTGTGCCTATCATTCGTATTCATGTAACACAATTTAATTGAAAAAAATTACGCAGATTTGCTTTTGATTTTTATTTGAATAAAATGGATGCACGGTATTTGCTTTCACCACAAAAATGTTATTATTGCGGCTTACCGCAAACGTTGGGAGACTATCGCGCGACGTAAAGTTTCAATAAACGCGAAAGCCGACTCGCGTTGCCGAGCGATACAGCACGGCCGATGATGTTCAACGATCTAGTCGTGTCTTATCATCTCTACACAAACCGGCTTCTAAGGAAACGCGACGCGCATTCTCGATGGATCTTCCGCAAACGCTGAATAAATTAACGAAGCTTTTATCGAGACCAGGTAGGACGTAATTAAAAGTACGATCTGTTTTCGACAAAGCTCGATTTGTCATTCCAAAGCAAATCAAATGGTTAACGATTAACGGAGAAAAATTGATGTCTTTCTCGCAGCCACGTTCTTAATTAAATATAAAACGTAATAGAGATACTTAAGCTAAGAAATAGTAGTAATCAAATATCAATAAACGATGAAAAGAAAGAGAAGGAGAAAGAGATAAGAGGCAGGCTCGCGGGGGCCTACGCGGTTAGCCTTTATTTTAGACGTAACGGCGGACTAGGCGTTCACGTTACCGTAATTCCGTTCCACTCTACTTAATAAGCCGTCTCGTTAATGCGATAAGCGCGACTCGAAGGTAACGATGGGTTATCCGTAACTGTCGTTCGTGCAAGTTGAGCAATATATAATAAAATTCGAAAGGCGCGTCCCCCTACGCATTCCGTTCGCCTCCTGCTACAGTTTCGTGTTACGACGAATTTTGTGCAATGCCGGAATCGTGACGTCATTCGTAACATCGCGCATCACCGAACAGACGGACGAGAATCCTCGGTTACGCGGATTCTCCCTTACGTAATGCGTGAAATATAAGTGAGGATGTACCCGTCAATCCTCAGCGTCCGTGCTGCTTTTCTACGTGATTTAAAAATCATTTCTGCCCTTCAAACCCTGCCGGAAATAATTCTACAAATTCTACAAAAAAAATACTGCTAGACTCTAAGAAATTCTACGTAAATTTAAAAAGTGTTATAAAAATCAACATGAAAATGCTAAAAATGGAACACTTTTGTTAATTTTTATAATATTCCACAAGTAAGCAGATGTTTTAATTCTTCAAGATTTTGTTGTTTCTAAAATTTTTTAAACTAGTAAAGTTTTGTACTAATTTTTACAAAATTGTACATTTCCATGAAATGTTACTTGCAATAATTTCTTGATTTGAGAACATTGTAACTTGTGGTACTATTTCGTAGATATTTTTACAAAAAAATAACTGTTACAACGAAGATAGACAAATTTCTGCAAATTTCTATTTCAAGTCAATTTTTTGTAGTTATTTATAGAAATTTTTTCCATTAGGGAAGATAGAACGAGATTGTTTCGTTCCATCATTTCAGTCTCGCGCAAAGATAAAGTCAACTATTCCCTCGTAGCACAGTGCATTGGCTAAACATTGGTCCAATACAACCAAATAACGGGCCAATGTGTAATCAATGTTTGGTCAGTGCACTGTGCTACTAGGGATGTCTTGTAAATCTTTTTCCAATTTATCAATTTATCAATTTATAAATGGAATAAAATGTATATTACGTTTATTATATAGAATGCATTTCGTTTCATATTGTGTGCCAAGGTCTCGGCCAATTCGGAAGTTTGTTAAATGTTTTTTAATAGCTACGGCGCGTTTCATTCAGACGCGAGAGCAACGTTACGTGTCGCAGTGTCGTAGAAAAACATTCACAGAATAAATGGAATATACAAGCGCTAACTCGGTCAACCAGAAGTTACGATCGGTGTTTCTCGTTCAACAGGAAATTGTAACGCTAGTTCCTCTTGGCGTATATATCGGTGGCTCACTTATCGGTGCGCCGCGCCGTTTGCAAAACGCACACCCATCGCCTGTACATACACAAAGTGCCTCAGGGATACTTTTTCTGAATTATAGGACACTGTATGTGTGTGTGTGTGGGGGGGGGGGGGGGAGGAATTCTACTTTTATTCTTATTCCTTATCTTGAAAGGACTATAATTTACACGACGTAATTTTTTTATAATTCTTCATCGGGTAAAGGAGTAAACGTACAAATAATTAGAATAAATCTTTGCGCTTGTTTTGGACCATGTATCATTTTCGATATGAAGCGAGACGTCATCGATTAAGTAAAAAAAACTTTCAGAAACTATACGGATAGTCGGCAAATCGATTCCAGTTATCGAGTGACCTCGAATTCTACATGGAGACAATTTTCTCTTAAAATTTACCCTGAAAATCATGTAATTGTGGGACAACGTGGCATTTTGAAGAACTTCATGGAGTTTTTTGAAATGTTATCATACATTCTACTAGTAAAATGTATAATAAGTATAATTATTAGTGAAATGTATGGTAAAATTTCAAAAACTCATAAAAATCTTCGAAATGCCGTGTTCCACGATTGCATCCAAAGTTACAAGCCTCTTTTCTCTTCGCTTTACTCTGATTCATCAGTTAAATTGATTTACATGTATCAAAATTATTTGAATATTGTTCACGTGTTTTAATTTCAGACAAAGGAAAATTAATCGCGAAATGTATCCCCCTTGAAATGTTCGATTCCATGGAAAGAATTGGTCATCGGTTTAAATCTCGTCGTTGGACAATTCTCAGCAGAGAGGAGACACAGCACAAAGAATCCAAAAAGATTTTTCTCTGAATTGCCGAATTCCATTGCTGTTCCCAAAATATTCTTAAGAATTCAAAAAGAATTTACTTTTGTGTCAGCAATGTTGAGCTTCTTTTCGGATAAAAGGAATTCTTTTTATACTCCACAAGAATTCGCACAGGAAAGGCATCCTTCGGGGTCCGTTTTCAACAGATTACTTCAATTTATACAGAATTTAAAGAAGCGAATCTTTCTCGAGTGCATAACAATCGCCTGTGCTCTTTTTGAGATACGCTGGGTTTCGAGACACAGGAAATGCCGCGGACGCGTACGCGACATTAACGACTTTGCCGGATGTTATCGCGCGCTAAATCTACCGTAACTCGCGCGTTATTAAACGCCGCGGCCTCAGTAGCCGGCCGGCTGGCTGGTCGCCTAACTGTTTGCCGTTTCAGGCGAATCAAAGACGAGGCCGGTTGGAATCGGTATCGCTGGACTAAATCGGCGTCGAGCGTCCGTGCGTAAAGAGCGGCGATCCACCGTGAGATAGCCTTGTCATCGAAGTCTCGCGCGTCCTGCGAGCATGCAGCGTTCAATTGAATTTGCATGGAATGTACAATTAAATTATCACCGTGATAGCGAGTGCCGTGCGCTTCCTTTTGCAGCTCGATCAAGCCTCCATTTAAAACAATGACTCCGCACGCGAACCGTTGTTGTCTATAAAGAATATTGCTCGCAATAATTTACGAGAAGGAGACGCAAGTGGGTCATAAAAAACTGCAAACGGCATTGTAAAACAATAGTTTCGCACATTTACTGAGGCGCGTAAATGTGGACAAGATCAAAATACGTCACGGTCGTTCCTTTGGGTAACGTTATCTCACGGTGACACATAGTTACTACAAAAACATAGTTTAGATACAATGCATAAGAATAGAGCTGTTAATAAACTTAGAGAAACTATTATTCCGTGCACGGGTTAGATGAACATTAAATTGACCCCCATTTTGCACCTGTAATATGTAATTCTTAAACTTCAATACATACACTCGCGCTTTTGAAACAATGGTCGCGTGGGTTAACACCTTATTACGCAACATTCGCCCACGTTCGGTGCACGTAGGTCGCACACGGACGCCCGATATTCTTAATTCGTCAGCGTTTGATTTATGCGACCTCGATACGCGCGGCCTTGCCCGGCGAATTTATGAGACGAAGAGGCGTGCGCGGGCTCAAATTATTTGTGCACACAACTGCGTTCCCCCTGTCGTACGCCCATCGCGAACAAATACGACCGCGCTTAACAAATATAATAATTTTCCGTGGAAACTCGCACGACTCGCGACTCGCGCCACAGCGAATGCTATCGAGCGAATCCATCGCCGAGAATTTACATTATACTTCCCCCATTATCTTCCACGTCGATCGCATTCAAACGGCATTCGCGGTATTTACGCGGGAAACCACCGTAATTTTTTAACGGAACCGCGCGGGAATTTAGCGTAGCGTTTTCAGCGATTACCGAACGCGTCTGTCGTGGAGGAGAAGAAAGGAGTCGCGATCGTGAACGCGAAATGACGACGTATTATATATTACTGTTGTCGTAGACCCCACGTCGAGATTGTCACAAACGCGGTCCTGCACACATTCGCACTTAACCCATGACGCTCATTCAACAATTTCGGCGATTTGTCTTCAACTCCCCGCCGCGCGACCAGTCGACTCGTGACCGGCCAACGTCGTATCTTCCCGGCGACTAATCGCGAGAGGTGAGGTCGCCGGAATATGGGTCCCGCGGACGCACTCCGGCGCTCGGTGAAAGGAGAGAAACTCAGTAAATAATGCAGTGTGGGGATGGATAACGATGGCACCTTCTTTTTTCCTCTCGTCTCTGTCGCGCCGCGATTCTCGTACGCACTCACGGTGCGTGCGACTCTGGAGAGACGCACGCCCGCAAAAGCGGCACGGCGACACGCCGATAAGACGACGGGGCTCTTTCTCTCTCCCCCATTGTTGCGTACAGCGACGTCCACCCGCGGGGATCACTGATCCGCACAGTCGTGTGGGCTTAGCGAACCCGACACACTGCGAACACTCGCGTACGTGTACATTTGCGAGCGACGAACGTTTGGGAAAAAGTGGAAGCGCGGTGCCATTTTGATTTAGGAATGGCGAGAAGAATGCGTTTTTATTAATTAAATTATTATGGGCCTGCATGTTCGATGTGGCGCAGCATGCAGGAAATTAAAGCTCATTTTTTACTTGTATACGCGGAGAAAACTTTGTCTTTAAATTGATCCTGAAAATTTTGTAATCGTAGGACAAGATGGCATTTTGAAGAATTTCATGTGAGTTTTCTGAAATTTTACCCACGATTACATGATTTTCAGGGCAAATTTTAAAAGAAAATTACCACATTTTGTTAGTAAATTTTCAGAAAATTCTCAAAATTTTTCAAAATGCCATCTTGTCCCACGATTTTACTAGTAAACTGTGTGGTCAAATTTCAAAAAACTCTTGTAAAATTCTTCAATTTGCCGTGTTGTCCCGCGATTACGTGATTTTCAGGACAAATTTTAAGAGAAATTTCTCCCCGTGTACCTGAATTAGAACGAAAGAAATACAGCTGCTAGTCGTACTCTCTAGAAGTCAATCAGTGGATTATCACTGAAAGCAACGAATAGTCACTAATTTCCAGCCATAAGTATACTGAAAGTCGCAGTGGTATACTTATAACTGTAAATCAGTGACCATTCATTGTTTTCAGTGAAAATCCACCGATTGACTTTTAGAGAGTAATGCCTCGACATGAGGTTTCTACGATGTCCCGCATTCTCGTCGTCCGTTTAGCACAAACGACCGATCTTTAATTATTTTTAAACGACCGCCTGGTTTCGCCGGTTTTGTCGATGCACGAAGGATTGCTCGTAGAATATAATGTAAATCAGATTTCAGAAAGCAAGTTACGTCACACTTACGGAGGTGGATTATATATAATGTATCACGCATACAGCAAAACTCGAAAGTGGACAGATCGACGTTTAGCAACAGTAGTTAAGCAATATTCCCATCTATGTGTGCCATTTCCTTATTATTTTAGATCTTTCTATTACGAAGATTTGTATTACGTTCTGCGCACTATCTCGATGAATTTACGAAACCTCTCTTACATGAGGAAATCTTTTAAGAGGCGTGAAATGCGACTTTTAACGCAATGTATCACGGTATTGCCAAATTCGTTACTTGCTGTATAACATTCATAGAGATGGATGTTTCCATACGGAAGATCCTTCGTCGTTTGGAAGACAGATTTTAACAGTACATCAAAATCACAAGACGATTTCGACGGATAAGAGTCTGCTACGAAGTCTGATAGGAGCAAATTTTAATTAAGCTCCAACGATCTATTAATCCTAACTGATTTGTATTGAGGTACATTTGGAAGAGTCAAACAAATTGCACAACGTCGGAAGAAATGAGAGGAAGCCACGATTCTGGCGCACGCGACAATGCGATTTCGCTCGTGGTCCACGTACATACTCGGAGGTACTGCAAGGAGATACCGTCCCGATGCTGGGAAGGCCGCGAGGAAGGAGCCCGATAACGGTATCCGCGAATGATCCCCACCCGGGGATCGGATGCCGTAGACATAGTCGAACGGGCCGAGAGGACGAACGGGAAATAAGATACGTCCACATTTTTCGCGGCCCCTCGTAACGCGCACCTGTCGCCGACGACGTCGCGCGCTGCCGCGGGAAACAAGCGATTATAATTCCGGGGTTTTACACACCTATCGATTTTACCGCGCCGCCGCGGTGCCTCGATCCCCTTCATTCCCGAGCGCGCAAGCCGCGGATTTAGATACGTAACGATAATAGCTAAATTATCGTTAGGAAATCATTTCCGTGGAAATTGCCATGGAAACATCGCGAGGTACGAGATATGCTAACAACGAACGGTGAAACATGTGAAAAATTTATGAAAGCGCATTGCAAATGCGCTTATACAAGGCTGCGCAAACGGAGTAACGACACAATTACCAAGATTCACGAACAATTCAAAATTAGCTTTCTCTGCCGCCAGGTAACTATGCATCGCCGTCAAGAAATCGCGAAAAAATCGGGTTGTACAATTTTAACGCCACACACGCGCAGACACACGCGGGGGAAAGTATCGAAGGGACACAGTATCGGGAGCGTAATGCGCGACTATACTATAAAGCTCCGGATTTTCCCGGGGCCGCTGGCTGGCATAACATTACAAGCGGAACCAGATTCCGCGGCGGTATAGTTTTCCCTCGCTGCATGCTGCTGAAACGTATAACTACTTTTACCACATATACGGCAGGAATGTCTAATTGTGCACGCGTTTCTGATTGAGACCCACTTTCCTCTTCCGGTAACAAGGGCACGCGATTTTGTTTTCTTTTTTTACGGAAAAAGCCGCGTTGTTAATAGCGCGCTACCAAGTTTCTTAAACAATTAATAAATTCATAAAACTGGTGTGAAATCGCAGTCGAAGGAACGAAGGAATTACGAGCCGAGACAGGATGTTAAATGTCTAAATAATTTTAACAACTTCAGTGTTTTTATTGACCATATCTGGCATTTTTAATAATACAGATTTTTCGCAAAAAATTTTCTGTACTATTAAAAATGCCAGGCATAGTCGATAAAAACACTGAAGTTGTTAATTACTGCTGGCGACATGAAGAATATTCTTGTTTATAATTTATGGCGAAAAATGTTACCTCAGCCAGGGACAAGTTTCTTAAGCCTTGTGTCTACGATTCAGTTTTAGTTTCGAGAAACGTGTAGCCAATCGACTTGCAGCTTTTCCGTAAAAGATGCAAGTTTGTCGGAACTCGAACTTGGACGCAGTTCTTGGATCGTGGACACAAGGCTCCAAGTCAGCAGTCCGTCTCGCCTGTCACACTCCAATGAAATTTCTTAAGATAATAGATCGTTAGGTCTTTCTCGGTACGCGCTCGGGAATGAATTTATGAATTTAGGATCCCAGAGCACACGGTTCGGTAGGCAATAGAGCTCCCGCACCTGGCGATTAGCATCGTCAGCGTTTCTTCTTCGTTATTCCTGGTGACTAGACATCCTGGTTTCCGAGAACACGCCATCCCTCTTAAAGTACCCCTGACGTGTCCCCGGATGTCGTCACGAGTTCTAGTTTGCATTTAAACTGCACTATTAAAAGACACGTTCGCGTCATATAAAAATGTCAAATCTGCGATAACGCGTTAACATTAATCAACGAGTAAGTGACAATTTTCACACGGACGAAATACAAATTTCCATTTGCGTCCCGCCGTTAAAAGCCGCGACAGCGCACACACAGAAAAAATTTCCGGATCCAATGCTATTACACTTCAATGTATCATAAAAGGATCGATATAGCACTAATCATATTTAGAGAGAGGAATATTTTAATTTTAAATAAAAATTCTAAAATCTAGAATAAAATGATAGTATGTATCGTCTTAAGATGGAGGGAAAATTTATTCTAATCGCAAGAATATATAAACCTACATTTATACAAGTTACTCTTGTCTCAATGTAGTAAGTCAATCTTTTTTTAATTCGATGGAGGAGAATAAGAATTATTGATTTTATTTTGATATTGTCTTATTTTTATACTAAATAAATATAAATGCGTCAAGAATATTGTTTGTCTCGGTAACGGAAATCCTTTCTGAGGGTGCCAAGTCCCCTTCCCGCGCAGTCGCGCGCAAAACAACGTAAGTAATCGAGTTGATAGCTGAGGAATAGCCGGTTTACAGTGACAGCGAGAGGCAGACGCGCAACGGAGATACCTGCCCGCGCGGCTCACTAATCCGCGAGCGCAAGGGCGTCGCCCTTCGTCTTACGTGGCGTAACAGAAGCCCGATGCCGAGCAGTGGCAAGGCACGCAGCAGGAAACGCAACCAAGTACGTCCGACGTAGTCGCGCCGCGTCGTTGCCCCGCGTCGGGGCGTTTCACGCGCATTTTTAGTCGGTCGATGACTCCGAAGTTGTATTAAACACCGGCTACGCCGTAATTGAAATTACGTAGTACCGGAGTTGGAAACGCCCGGCTGGGTTTGCGCGCGCGGATTTCCTTCGTTGCCTAGGAGCGCGTCCGAGATCGACAAGAGAACACGAAGGCGCATCCGAACGCGCACAATAGCGACGTCGCGGCGAATCCGCGCGAACTGCAGCCCCGCCGACGGGCTCTGCTCGGTAGCAAGCGCGCGATTCGCTAATTGCTTCTTTACGACTACCTGCTAATAATCGCGGCCTCGTACCTGAGCGAGAAGCGAATGATCGTATGATTCGCCGACAGACTCGCAATTTGCGATCGTCAGTAATTTGAACGACGGCGGCGGCCGCTTATCGATCGTATCTTCAAATTGCAAAATAATAGACACCTAGATGGGAGTCGATTGCGATCCGATCGATTGCAATCGGATTCCGACTCGATCGGATCGCAATCGGATTCCGAATGGCTCGTTAAAGAATTCGCGGGCGATAAGGAAACAAAAAAAAACACACACCGAAGATGTAAAGGTCGTCGCGGAGAGGAGGGCAGAGCGTGGATCGTTCCGGTTTGCACCTCGGTCTAATTAGAAACGGCATGTCTCAGCTTCAAGGCTGTCGCGTCCTTCGCGATCGCTGCACGCTCGACATATTACCACACGAGGAGGAGCCCACACGCTCGACCAAGGGAGAAAGGCGATGTATGGCGAAAGAGTATGCGTGCGCGCGTGTACACGCTGGGTATCTGTGTGCACGGCGCATCCGGGGAATTGTACTGAGGATGCACCGAGCGCGCATTTAACCCGCCAGTGGAAAAGGTTGGCTATGCTAGATCCAGCTTGTTCCGCAACTCGCCCTAATTCGAGCCATTGTTACTCGCACAATTTAATGTACGCACGTTCAAGAGTGGAGGACTCGATGCGAATCGATTGTGGTTTGAGTCAAACCGGACAGAGAGGCCCCTATCGAGCGGTTTCCAAGCTGTAGTTTGAAAAAAGCGAAGAGCAATCGAATACCACGAGTTCGAATGAGCTTGGAGTCTGTGGCCCGAGCGTTTCGTGCGCAGAGATCGAGAATTGCAAAAGATAAATTCCTCGATAAGCCCCTGAGTTCGACGACTTCGGGGATACCATTTCACACAAATCGACGCCTTCCATTTTAATTTATGTACCTTACAGTGAGAAAACGCGTTTTAGAAGACGTCCGAAATTCGACCTGTCTCTCAAACTCGTCTTTCTCGGCTCGCTTGGCAAACGTTTGATCCTACCGACGACTACGAGACCTCGCATATGCCTGCGTTAACGGTGAACACTCGCGAGTTCGGGTGTGAATTACCTGAAGCTTTATGTCCGGAAGTATCAGCATCGTTCGCGCGTCCGTTCGCCAGGGCGAACCGCGGGTATCCGAGTTCACTTTTCGATCCGTGTCCTCGCCTTCTCGATCCTCGCGTGTTCGCGCCGAGTATTTCCTCCGCGCGTCGTCCTGTCGGGACGAGAGCGACGCGCGACCGTCTTCGTCGTCTCGCTCGGAGTTCTCTGGCACCTCCGCCGCCGCCGAGTTTCCGTGGAGTGTTCGCGGTCGCGTCGGTCGCACGGTCGACCGGAAGTGCGAGGCGGCTCCTCTCAACGTACTGATATTCGGCGAACACCCCGGTCCAACCACGGTTCAACGACTCGCGAGCGGTCGCTTTCGCGGAGAATCGCGACAATCGCGCACTGTCTACGCGATGGAAGACGCGAGAGTGTCGCGTTACCGAGCGGAAGAAAGCGGCGGGTACGTTTCTTCGCTCGTATAGCTCCCGGACGACTACTGGAGAACTCACGTAGCGTGGAGAAACACGGAGAAACACTCCGGCGGCCGGAAGGACGGGGTCAGGGAAATCTCGAGGTCGTCGAACGGATGACGTTCGATCGGCTGGCGAGTTTCGGAGCACCGAGTCGCGGGCCGACGACGCGATCGACGCGATGGCGTTCGCGACTTCCCCGATCGGCATAGACGACGATCCATCAACGGCAACCTAGAGCTCGGCTGGAGTCGGCCGCGGTCGGCGTAGCTCGGCGAAAGGGAAAAAGAAAGGGTTAGCAGAAAGAAGAGTAGGGATGGGCCCGGTTGCGAGGATGGGCCGCGTAGCAGGCCCATCCGCGCTACGGGAGGAGGGAGCCTCGCGTGTTTCTCCGCAAAACTGTGATAAATTTCTCGTCGGGAATCGCGAACATGCTTCGACAGCCTGTGAAGAAATCGAGATTGGTAATTGGTAGCGTAACGCGATAATTTTATGGTTTTATAGAAAGTAATAATGCATTCATCGAGAGTGATCTTTGAAGATTAAATTCTCGACAGTTTCCGAACCGATGTCGTCGCGACGCTGGAAAACAGTGAAATGTGCTCCAGCTGCCAGTAGGAAAATATCTTGTACTCTTAAGCGTGTACCGCCAAAAATTGGAGGTACACGTTAAAATAAAAAGTATACGTAATTACGAGGTGCATAAAAATCCACCCAAATAGGGGGGAAGATAGTACCTCGAAATTAGAAGACGGTACCTCCAACTGATCATCGTATATTCATTATTACCTCATATATCTTGTACCTCGTCCACAGTTGAAAAATTTCTCTTAAATCTAACAGATATTACATGTCTCAAACGGTCCACACAAATTTTTGTGTTAATTTAACATAATATGGATATGTTAAATGATCACACTAATATTCTGTTAATATTTTAATACACGCAAATCTCAAAATAATTTAAAATAAATTTTGTGTAAAGTTAACATATTTTTAATGACAAAATAAATTCTAAAAAATGTAAAAATTACATTTTACAGATGTAATAAGTTAAATGACGGTTCGAAATCACTGTCACTTATGTTATATAGAAAAAATCAACATTTTAGTCTGCAAATTTTAACAGATAAATCTTGTTACTAAAAATATAGAACATATGTATTGTGTAAGATTAAAAAATAAGTACACATAAATGTGTGAAACATTTAACACAAAAATTTTAACCGGCATTTTTTTTAACAAGAAAACACAAATTTTCCAACCGTGTAGGAACGATGATAGCGCCAGTTTTTGGTAGCTAATTTACCGCGTCGTTAATCAGAGAATCATGATATAAGACAGACACGGTTACTCGCGGTATTAACGTTGTCGTGATTGCAAATGTCATGCGAACGTGAACTATCCCTGAAATTGCAATAAGGTCTTCTGGACAGGTATAATCGCGTCCAAAAGTATTTGAGTATACAAGTAAATCATTATTCTGTTATAACAAGAACAAATTATCAATATTCGCTATCCGTGTTTCTTACACATTCGCGTGTTCAACGATGGTTTTCACTATAAGTAATTTATTATCCGTTATCTAACGCAAAGGATATATGTAAATCAGAAAGCGTACACGCGACAAAATCGTTTGAGAAAAATCAGAAATTATTTTATGAATGTGATATGAATAATTTTTCAGTAGATTTTACGCTACTTTGAATTAAGCTTCCAGAACTTTTGCAAACACCTTCGTTTTACGCTGGAACGAGAATCCGTTGTTAAAATTTCGGTCAAAATGTCAGGTATCCCGTTTCTGTTCTCACTGGTTCATATTGTTCTCTTCTTTCTCTGCTTATCTGTCTATTTTTCTGTTATTCGAATAATTTTCAGGATACGTCGGAGCTATTTCTGCTTTTAGGGAAGCACATTCGCGATGGACTTGTTCGACCGCTGCGATGATTGAGTCGAATGCGACAGATGGTTGCGAGACCTTTTCTTCTTTCAGATAGCACCTTAGGAGTATTCGCACTCCGACATTCCAAGCTGACTAGACTAGATTGCCGACAGTGTTTTTTATGCGCTTTGAGGCAGTAGCTCGGAAAGCCAGCAAAGTCCGTTTGTTAAAATGAACTGCGACGGGGAAAATTATTTACGCGAACAGATAACTTCAACCGATACGTTAATGTCTAAGTATACGTAGCTTCAATCTGACATTTCTCTTCTTTTTGCACGTCTCAATGTCTTATTAATTCCTAATCTACCAAACTTTCCCCATTTGGACGATAAAGCCAATTCTTTGTGTGCATAAATCGATTATGTTGAACGACGGTCTCGCTAATCGAACCCTCGTTTCATTTCCGGGGTTGGGTTTCCGACCTCTGTGAAGCACTTCATGTCTCAAAAAATCTTTTTTTTTCAGTTCTGAATGCACACCGAAGAGTTCTAGAGTTCCTTATCAATTTTAAAAATAGTTCTGGCGAATTAACCTAAAAAAGTTAAATTTGAAACTTGGGGATGCTAACTTCACAAAATGAAATCTCGAAATCAGCGATAACACTAAAAGTATTTGAAATATTTAATTTTTTTAGGTTAATTCGCCAGAACTATTTTTAAAATTGATAAGGAACTCTAGAACTCTTCGGGGTGCATTTAGAACTGAAAAAAAAAAGATTTTTTTGAGACATGAGGTGGGTTTCCGATGGTACAACTTCACAGAGGTGGGTTTCCGATGGTACAACGCACCTTCACCGATCCACGTGAAAAAAAAAATCGTGACGTCTGGTTCACGAATCGGGACGAAAGAAGTGTAAAATTCAGAATGCGGAATCTCTTGTAAATCGAAAGTCGCAAGATGGAAAGCCGACGTCGCCTTCGAGAGAACGGCGCTGAGAGAAAGGCGCTCGCGATGATTAGCTCACCGGATGGACGTACACGGATGGGCATGGAATCGCGGGGACTTTTCTACCGCCTGTCAATGTAACGCGACAGGCCTGTGTCCACGATGCTAGAACTTGGTCCAAGCTCTAGTTTCGAGAAACGTGTAGCCAATCAACTTGCAGCTTTTACGGAATAGCTTACACATTTCTCGGAACTAGAACTTGGACCAAGCATCGTGGACACAGGCCTGAATATTCCGGACTGGACCGGAAAAATTTCCGCGTTGAGGAAAAAGGCGCGTACGCCTTGCCGCTCCAAGGAACACGTGCGCAGTCGAGCGACATTTACGTAATCGATTGCGAAAGAACTGATCGGTTGTTTTTACCTGCCATACCTGGCAAAACGCGCGAAACGCGTATTCGGCCGTAAAAATGGGACGCACCCAAAACGACTCGCGTGGCGGAGAAATATCACTTCTCTCGGCACCGAGTTGCAATTTACGGCACGTTGCGTGATTACTTTTTCGTATTAGCAGCTTCGCGTTATGGCAGCTTTGAGCGATGCATGTAAATACGCGCGTCCGTTCGATTTCGTTCTACGCGAGGCGTATCTATAGACGCTGCTTTACCACGAATGGCCACGTCTTCCCCGATTGCATGGAACACCTCTGCAAAGTTCGTTCTATAAAGGGCTTCTGTCCATGATCCAAGAGCTGTGTCCAAGTTCTAGTTCCGCGACACGTGTAGGCAGTCAACTTGCATCTTTTACGGAAAAGTTGCAGGTTGATTGCCTACACATTTCTTGGACACAGTTCTTGGATCGTGGACACAAGGCTTAATTCAATAGAACTCTCAAAGTGTACAGAATTGCAACGAAACACGATATTGATCAAATCTTGCCTCGTCATATTTTTTCGAACTGTTTATAAAACGCGAAAATTTTTAATTGATTTAGATAATATTGATGTATCGATAATGAACGTCTCGATAATCGAACTCTCGCTTCATTTCCGCACCCACAGAAAAAATTTCTGGATACAATGCTATTACACTTGAATGTATCATAAAATAGGATCGATATAGCGCCAATCATATTTATTATAGAGAAAGGAATATTTTAATCTTAAATAAAAAATTGTAAAATCTAGAATAAAATAACAGTATGTATCGTATTTTGTCGAATATCGCGGTGCCAACTTCGTGCTTTGTAAGATGGAGGGAAAATTTATTCTAAACGGAAGAACAACGACAAGTTACTCTTGTCTCAATATAGTAAGTCAATCTTTTTTAATTCGATGGAGGAGAATAAGAATTATTCATTTTATTTTCATATTGTCTTAATTTTATACTAAATAAATATAAATGCGTCAAGAATATTGTTTGTCTCGGTAACAGAAATCTTTTCTGAGGGTTCTGATTACAACTAACGCATCTCCACGATTCACGTGAAAATTGTGTGAGGTTTGGTTTACGGGTCAAAATGTAAAATTCAGAGCAACAGAATGTACATAAGCCGATCTAATCGAAGATAATAAAAACATTTGTCACAAATATGCTTGGCTCCTTTCGTTAAACTGCCAACCGGAGGTCGTAATTAATTTCAAAAGGGAAGGTCCAACGATTTTCAGTTCTGATTGCATGCCGGACGAAGATTATTTTTCTGTCGACGACAGAGCGTCGTGTTTTATTCGAGGTCCTTAAGTATGCGATAAAATCAGGAACCGCGGCAAAGTTAACGAGCGGCCCACGATGCGAATTGTGTCTCGCGTTTGGAGGCACGAAGGCACGCCGCGTGTCGCCGGCGCGTGCGATTACGCACGGTGCAACGTGACTCACGCACAGGGGCCCATCGTCCGTACGCGGCGCCCGCCGAGGAAGAGGAAAACGCGAGGAAGCACCGTCTCGGGAGCACCGGAAGGCCCGACAGCTGTGCCGGCGTGTGACTCACGCGAGACACGCCGCCGGCATGCGTTATTAAGGCGCTCGGTCGTCTCGTTTTCCTATTGTGTGCTCACCGTGCTTGCCTCTCGCGGTGGACGAAACCGATGATGCGAAGTTGGGAGTCGATGACGAATTTTAGTCGAGTATTATTGCGCGAAGTACCGCGAATTTTTTAACACCTCGCGTACAGAGGCGGGCAGAATGATTGCAACACTTTGGTTTTAAATGAGTTTAGGAACTCGAGAAATAGATCAGAAACGCTCAAAATGATTTCGAAATGGCCATCGAGTAAATTATTTCTCGGAGAAGATTTTGGAACGTAACTCTCAATCTAAATGTTTCTAAACTCATTTAAAAAAAAAGTGTCGCAACCATTCTGTCACTGTACGCGACGATGAAGTACCCAGAGTCAAGATTTCAAGGAACAATCATTACTGGCCGTTAATCACACAAGCGTGATTAATAGATTGCAAACTGATAATCTTGTTATTATTTTATAAGGCCTTTTATTGGCACGTCGTGAGAGACAAGAAGATAGATATCGCGCAATATCTGATATACACGAATATCTCATATCGTAATTTAAATATTAGTCTTACTGGACTTTTCCATCCTTCTTTTAGCGCTGCCATTGTTTAATACGTTTAGTTGAATATACTTTTAAAGCAAAATAGAGAAAAATGTGAGAACGAGTGGAAGTGTTCAGCGAGTCAAAATAAATTAAGTATATGATTCGATTTTATTTTCCTACGCTCAGACTTCAAGGGGGGAAACGGAAAAGAATAAACGTTTGAAGAAAGGAAGCGCAGTTGAGGACGACAAACTTAGATAAGCGATCTCGCCCACGGGAAAAAAGAGTCAGGCACTTGTTTGAGGGAAGCACGTGCCAGTTCATCGGTTAGTAATTGCGCACGTCCCATGGTGACTCGAGACCGGGCGACACATGGCAGGCGCCAGATAACAAAGAACGTGCCCTAGCCGGTCTTCCTCTCTATGTGATATCGACATGCGTGAAATTATGAATAATCCTTTCGAATTTCCAATCTTCCACGTTTAATCTTGTACTCGCTTTAGGGCCAGTTTCACAAACATCGGTTAACTGCTAACCGAAGATTAATTGATTCTCCGTTGATGATTATTCTTAAATAATAAGATGGAAAAAGATAGGGAGTTGACTGAACTCTGGTTACCGGCTAACCGACGTTTGTGAAACTGGCCCTTAATAAACTTTTAGTTTTGAAACTCTTTTCGTTCTTCCGTCCCTCTCTCATTACAAAAAGATGCGATCCTTTTGTGTTTAAAATTACGTGACGGAAAATTGCGATAAAGTACAAGTACAGGAATGGCGGCAGCTCTGGGAAAGCACGGGAATAAAAGAAAAGAGAGTTCCTATCGCGCTAAGGAGATATCGAAAAAGTCTACTTCACTGCTTAATCTTTTCGCGCTGTAAATTGCGATGTACTGATTGGATCATTATCTTTCTGACGAGATAACATCCGCGAAGCATGGATGAGTCATTCGGTCGTGAATTTCTGATTATCAAATTTTTCTTCGATAAGAAAGGGTCGCTTTCTTACGTTTGTTTCTATATCCGTGGCATGACGAGGCGACTACGCACCGCAGATTCGTCGACGTATACGGCGAATTCTATGGGTCGTGGATGATTTCACGTATACGCAGAATCTATTCGCGCATCGCGATGCGATTCCCCGTCGTTACGTCCGGTTTATGTCCCTTCCATATGGAAAGACCGGTATGTTAAAGCAACGACGCCTAATAAATATTTCTATTACCATTCGCAATATAGAAGAACGATAAAAATTTGTGGATAAGCGAATCATCGCTATAGCGAAAAATATTCAAGATAATCCGCGGGCGAGAGAGGGCGATAAAATTTTTTACTATATACAATTCAGGAATGCAAGGAATGTAATTCTGATTAACATGCTTGTATAATCAAGGTGTAATAGACGAACAGGCTGAGAGTAGCGGAGGTAATTAACATATATAGTAATTAACATATATATATCCGATTGCAATGGTAATAGACAGAGAACGCAATAATAATTTAAAGATCTGATTACGAGAACGACAATTTTTATTTAAATATTTGCTTAGTAAGCCTAAGCAACACCTACCGTAATTAACATACTAATATTAGACTTATATTTCTCAGACTAACTGGATTAATTATAATTGGAAGCATATATTTTAATTGCTTGCGTGTTACTTTTCGATAGAAGTTATTTAATAAAAGAACAGTGCTTGCACACAACTGCATCAATATAGTGCAGAAAAACAACGATTCGCAAACTAAATAAAAATCGCGAGGATTGCGCCACGTGGAACGGAAAGGAAGAGAGAGAGAGGGGGGGGGGGAGGGGACAGGGAGAGACGTGGAAAGACGCGGAGAGACGTGGAGAGACAGGGAGAGACAGGGAGAGACGCGGAGAGACAGGGAGAGACGCGGAGAGACGCGGAGAGACGCGGAGAGACAGGGAGAGATAGGGAGGGACAGGGAGAGACAGGAAGAGACGCGGAGAGAC
>NW_011967236.1:2079211-2082357 GCF_000949405.1 Vollenhovia emeryi | reverse complement strand
GCGGAGAGACAGGGAGAGACGCGGAGAGACAGGGAGAGACAGGGAGAGACAGGGAGAGACAGGGAGAGACAGGGAGAGACAGAGATATATATTCCTGTCTCTCCGCGTCTCTCCCTGTCTCTCCCTATATATATATATTGAAAAGAAAGAGGAAGAGGGAACAGGTGCGTTACGCATCTCGCGATTTCCGGTACGGCAGACGAAGGTGCGGCATGCACGCGCGGCGGAGAACGGAGCGTATCCGCTCGAGCGTATTCCGGTCGCGGTCGGAACGGCCTGACCGCGCGCGCGATCGTTGCCCGAGTTTACTCCCGTTTTCCCGACACGGACGAGCGACGGCGAGGATTAGATCGCGACGAGGGCGAGCGCGTGTACGAAGGTGCTGCTCGGCGTGACCCGGGAACGCGGACGAGCGCGACCCGCGGTGCAAAGCCACGGCGACGTAAGGTGACGCGAAGGCGGGACCAGCCTGGCCGCCGACCTTGCGCTCGTTACTCCACTTTCGAAGGAGGCTAACCGCGGAGGCGAGCGCGCATTGCACCGCGACGCGCGTTTCAGAGCCGTACGCGCGGCGAGCGCGAGCGGCACGTCTCGCCCTCTCATGCGTGGCACGACCCGCGTGTCCGCGGACACTTCTGTTTTCACGGTGGAATGCAGGCGCATCACGATGACTTTTGTTACAGCGCCGAGGGGTCGTTTGTCTCGCAGACACGCATCTCTGTGATTTTAAAGCGCGGCGCGTCGCTCGCTTTTTCAGCTTTTCGAGTTATCTCTTTTTTATCTTCGCAAAACACAGATGGTAATGCAATCTTTCGCTGCACGAGAGAGCTTAGCTCTCTAGGCTGCGAAGTCTCGTTGAAACAGGTGCTTCTTGTTTGTTTAAAGGATTAAAAGATGTTTCTAAGGCCTGGTTTCACCAACGTCGCTTAACTTTAAGCTCAGTTTAATTCGTCCTTTGTCTCTTTTCAACCGTTACTATAGAGACAAACTTGAATTAAACTAACAAGCGACGTTTGGTGAAACCGGGCCTAATAATACAAAGTTGCTAATGCATGGAAATATTGTTAAAAAATTTTGTATAGGTTAAAGTAAATGATTTTTTTAATTTATACTTTCCGATCATCGAGCGTGCGAAAATGTTGTTTACGGAGTTAATTACGTTAATTACGGAGAACGATGTGGCTTGCTACGTACTCCTTAAAAAACATACTGTTTCTCGTGGCGATGCAGATAACATTGCGCGGATGCGTGATAACGCACTCGGCAATCTTGATAAAACTCAACACTTGTTTATAAAAGTATTGATAAACATAAATTGCTCGTTAAATAACGATGACGTATCCCGGCATTTTATCCCGGGTGTCGCGTGTGCGCAACCGTTTTTCCTCACCGCGCAGTTTCGCAATTTATTCTTTGCGACACGAGGTATGACGTAAATTGACTTGCTCTGCGAAGGAAAAAAGATTATACCTCGTAACGAGATGCGGTATCCGCACACGTCTCCATGACAAATGGAACCTTATCGTTTCTAAATCGCCCAAGTAAAAATAACTCATTCTGTCACTCGCGTTTCGCCGGCAATTTATAATACTCTGCCCGATTAGAAAATATTAATGAGACAGAAAATTTCATACAAGCCCGTGTTCTACTCAAGACAATTTCCCGACGGACAATATTTAACGTTTTAGATTTTATCGAAGTAGCACTGTGGGTCACACGTATCGTTTTAAAAAAACAAAACATTTACAGGCGTTTGTAAGAACATTTCACAATGTCTTACACGAGCCTCTTAACAGTGTGGACGAATTTAATATCACGACGCGTCTATGTCGCATTCGTCGCATCGCAAGGTGACATACGTCTACGACAATTCTGTTCCGACATAGGCTTGCGTCTCACTAACAGAATCGTAAACGGTTACGAGAATTTTAATTTTACGACGCATTACGACGATTTTAATTTTACGAAATTGACTAGTAGGGCGGAACGGAAAGGTAAGATTGTCGCAAGTGTTTACGATTCCGTAGTAAGACGCAAGTCGATGTCAGAAGTCAACGCACAAAGCATTGTATGTCGCATCCGCCGCATCGCAAGGCGACATACGTTTACGACAATTCTTTGTGCGTTGACTTCCGACGTAGACTCGCGTCTTACGACAGAATCGTAAACGATTACGACAATCTTTCTCAGGCCCTGAAAAGGTCCACCATACGTGAGCTCCTTCTCACGGTCCCAATTGTACTGAACCAAGCGTTGTTTCGTCTCACTCCTCCCTGCTCGCGTAACCTGATATATCAACGGATTATTATTTTTCCGGTTACGTATGATGGACCTTTTTACCCGCGTACTTTTCAGCCCCGCCCTACTAAGACAGAACTGGAATTTGACAACGGAAGCATTATTTGAGACTTGCTAGCACAAACTCACGGACTTGTGATGCTTTCTATTGCGACGGCTTCAAATTTGTCTTATTTTTATTACTTATTGAAGGCCCGCAGTTAGGGTTGAAACGTCGTAATAATTAATTAAATAAAATTTGCCAGTTGGGTCGACAAAGAGGAGAATTGTTTTTCTGTAACTAATCACCAGCGACAATAAAAAGGAATTTTATTTCGTTCCATAATTTAAATCGAGAAATTGCAAACAACCGTTTTCAGTCGTGAGTTTGCGTCGAGCTAAAAGTGTTGGAGCTAGACGAGAGCTTGTATCGCTTGGCGCTTAATCGAAAAGCAATCGCCGTCCGCGTGATTATATCGTTAATACATTCAGAAGCCGGGCGCAACGCATTCTTACGAACGCGAGGTAACAATAGGCACGTGCTCTTTTACGATGTACCTCGTTAAAGCAATTACGCCAATTGGATGAAGCCTACGGAGGTAAGAGGCCGCGTCGCGTCGCGCTCGCCGAGGTAAATTCCTCCCTTGCGTTATCAAGGTGTAAAAGTTTCGTGATAGCCGCCAGTTTATCAGCTTAAAAAATGAGCAAGTATAATGGACGCACTCTAATCGACGCGGCGCGCATACGTTAAACGTAAACAACACGCTACGCGTGGGCAGCAGAAATCCTCGAATCCGCGTGATACCCCAGTGAGAAACGATTCGTCGATCAATGTCGAAATGATATCGAATCGTCTGGGATGTGTACAC